>NW_011888889.1:3696620-3704896 GCF_000151845.1 Pteropus vampyrus | reverse complement strand
TACAAGAAATGTAAGATTATTTGCTTATGTAAGTGAGTTTAAATAATGAACTTCCTGTAGATCTTAAAAGCTCTCATCAGAAGAAAAAAATTTTTTTTGTAACTGTATGGTGATGGATGTTAACTAAATTTATTATTTTGTAGTATATACATGTCAAATCATTATGTTGTACACCTAAAACTAATACAGTATTATATATCAATTATAGCTCAATTAAAAAATATCTGTAGTTGCCAAGGTCTTGGGTGCGGCAAGGCCGAGGAGGCAGAAAGGGATACATAGAAAGAATAGGCAGAACACAGGGGTTTTCTGAAGAAATGAAACTAATCTATATGAAACAGTAAATAAGGGTGAGTACATGTCATTATACATTTGTCAAAAGCCACAGGGGCTAAAAAGAAAAAAATGAGCCATAATGTAAACAATGGATTTTTTGATAATGATGTGTCAATGATGATTCATTAATTGTAACAAATGTACTGCACTGTAAAGAGATACTGATGGTGGGGAGGCTATGAGAGAGAGGGATTAACATGTAGGAACTCTCAATACGTTTTGCTCAGTTTTGCTATGAAACTAAAATTGCTCTAAAAATTAAAAATTAATTTTGAAAATACACTAGGTGACATTAACAGCAGATTAAACATTGCAGAAGAAACAATTAGATAGTGATCAATTAAACATTGAAGACATAACAATGTAAACCATCTAAAATGAAACATAGAGAAAAAAATGACTGAAAATATGTAAACAGAACTGCAGTGAGCTGATGATCAACACTATTAACTAAATTGACTTACTCTATGCCCACAAATATGATAACCTAGATGAAATGAAAAAATTCCTTGAAAGACACAATCTGCCAAAACTCACACAAGAAGAAACAGATGATCTGAATAGGCCTATATCTATTAAAGAGATTGAATCAATAATTAATAACCTTTTAAAACAGAAAGCACCAGGCCCTGCTGGGTTCACTAGTGAATTCTATCTATTTAGAGAAGAAATTATACTAGTTCTCCACAATCTCTTTCAGAGAATAGGAACAGAGTGAATATTTCCTAATTCATTCTGTGATGCCAGCATTACCTTTATACAAAAAAAAAAAAAAGACAGTATAAGAAAACTACAGACTATATCTCTTTTGAACATAAATCTTCAACAAAATATTAACAAATAGAATTCAAAAAAAAAAATGTAAAAAGAATTATACACCAAGAACAAGTGGGATTTATTCCAGGTAAGCAATGCTAGTTCAACATTTAAAAATCAACTAAATTTTACCTGTCATATCAACAGACTAAAAAAGAAAAATCACATGTTCGTATCAATAAATTCAGAAAAGCATTTGATTAATTAATTAATGATAAATACATACATAAATAAATAACAAGATAAAGGAGTAGAAGAGAAATGCCCTGAAAATGTGGTAGAGGAAACAGCTATTATGAGACTGAATCTCAGTCACAAACCTGGCCATAGAAGATATATAGCATTCCTTAATTTTCGTTAATCAGCCTAAATCTGTTTTATAATCCTTACCCTACCAGTCTGGCTAAAAGCTCCATATCAGTCATCCAGCTCCTCACCTTATGTCCAGAGATATCCCTCTTATCTTCATCCAGCCACATGTACTAGTTCCCATTGGCTCATTCATGTGGTCCCCCACCTCATGCCATTCACTCTGATGCATCTGTATCTATTATCTTTAGGGCCTTAGAATTTTAAATGAGAGTGGAGACCCATATGTCTAGGAAGTAGCTTCCCTGAGTATAACAGTGCAAGCTTCTGAAATCTTGGCACATTTCTTAGATGCTTTTAGAGAATAAGGAACAAGTCCCTACTTCCTGCAGCATCCACAGAGAGGAATCTCCTTAATTTTCAAGCCCATCCTGAAGTCATTTTTACCTTAATCTCTCCAGTGAGTTTAGGTTTTGCAAAAGATAAGCTTCGTTAGCCTTGAAAAAATGCCTAAAGGAAAGAATATGCAAGGGATGGAGTTTCTTACTGGGAGAAGGGCAATGAAGCAGAGAAGATACAAATCACAGTAATAAATACACAATTTATCCTATCTCACAGACAAATAGGCAATTCAAACAGAGGTAAGTGCTGACTGGAGAATTAGCAAATGTTGTAGAAGAGGTATCCTTAATTCAGACTTGGGGCGGTAAAGGGAATTTCATGAAAGAACTAACGTCTAAGCTGAAACCTGAGAGATAAATAATAGTTAGCCAGGGAAAGGGGAGTGAGGTGAGAAGCTAGTGTGTGTAGTCTCTGAGGACAAGAAAAAAGGCAGGCTTGAAACATTGGAATGGATTCAGTGAGTCCACAGATCACAAAATGAGATAAAATGCTGAGTGATGAACTTGAGAGTTATGAATAGGTTAAATTGATGCAGAAGCTTGTAAACCACAGTAAGAAGTCTGGATTTCACTCTGTGAACGACAGAAAGTCATTAAAATGTTTTAAGCCTGGGAAAGACAAAATCAAAGTTTCACTTGAAAAGATCTTTTTAGTTTCAAAGTATGCGGCTGAGGTGGAGAGTAACCCTGGTGGTTAGTGAACAATACCAGAAGTGAAAAAAACTCTTCCAATAATCCTCAGGAGAAATGATAGTAGTATGACCTTGAGAAGTAGCAGAGGAAGTGGAGAAAAGTGGACATATTTCAAAGATATGAGGTCGTACAATCTACTAGATGTGACAATATTATATTTCATGGAATCTATAACTCCATCGACTTAAAATATATCATTTTATATAACACTAGAAAGGAAAATTCTGCCAGTTAATAAAATATGATACACCATTGATTGTTAGAAGCACCACAATTTCAAGGATGTAAAATGTGCGGGGAAATGTACATTATAGACAGATTGAATGTAGAAAGAGAGAGGAGTCAAAGATGTGACTGGGAAGCTGAATAAAAAGTTAATGAGTGGGCAACTGAGACATAAACGTGAAGATTGGGTAGGAGAGGGATGAGAAATAATAATCTTGGTTTTGAATATGTTGCATTTGAAGTATCTGTGTGATATCCAAGTGGAAATGTCTAGCAGTCAATTTGTTATGTGTGTCTGGAATTTAAGTAGATGTCTGAACTACAGATAAAAAGATTTGGGAAAATTTCAGAGTGTATATGAAAAACAAAACTGATGGAAGGAGAGAGTGGTCAACAATGTCAAACAGTACTAAATAATTTAGCAAAATAGAAACTTATTTGTTTCCACTGGATTTTTTTTTTTTTTTTTAATGGGCAGGCACTGATAGAGGCTGGGCAAAAATTGGCCCTCAGTAGGAAAGCAGGATAGTCGAGTGTGAGAAAAAGAAGGAATTGGTAGAATAAGTTTACTGGAGAGACCAATGTTGAAAAAAGGTACATAGATGAACAAAGAGAGGAAGAACATTAGAAGCAAATTTTACCTAATTCACAAATTAGCCAAGATGGAACCTATATTTAATCTAGAACATATATAATCTAGAACATTTATATATATAATTTAGAACATTAAATTTTTTCTTCAGTAAGAATTCTATTGCATTAACTTCTCCAATTTTATAATTTGCTGAAGAAGATTATGTATTAGTCATAAAGGAATAGAAAATCATCAATGATATCCTGTTCACATATATATTATAGATTGAATTATGTCCCCTACATCCAATTCACATGTTGAAGCTCTAACCCCCAGCGTGGCTGTATGTGGTGATAGGACCTTTAGAAAGGATGAGACTCTAATCCAATAGGACTGATATCCTCATAAGAAGAAAAAGAAACACCAGAGATGCATGAAAACAGAAGAAAGGCTATGTGAGGACACAGCAAAAAAGGTGGTCATTTGCAAGCCAAGGAGAGAGGGCTCAGGAAAAGTCACCTCTGCCAGCACCTTAATCTTGGACTTCCAGCCTCCAAACTGTTAGAAAATCTCTATTGTTTAAGGTACCGAGCAGGACAGAGGGTGGGAAGAAGAGAGTGTGGGAGGCAGGGAAGGGAGAAGGAAAATTAATGCTGCTAAATTTCCATTCATAGATCACAGTAATAGTCAAATTTCATGAGCTCTTTTCCCTTAAGTTAGAATTTAATATTTAATTATAACTTGGGTTTCAAATGTTCCGCTATGAGTTTCATTTAAATAGTTTTTTATTACTATTTTAAAATCTGGTGTTTAAGCCAAGGACATTTTAACTAAAATTATTCTAATGAGAACACCCAAAAATATTTAGTTTATTACCTGAAATATTTAGCTTAAATATTGCTAGGCATAACTCTTGGCAGAAAACTGAAATTACTTTCCAAAGTATAAAAACACAGCAATATATTTTTATGACTTGTGGATATCAACTCTTCTTACCCTGACATTCCTAAAACTCACTGTCATGGAGCTCAGTGGACAACTAACTAATTATGAATTTTAGGGTTTGATTTTTACTGACTCAGCACTTCTAGTTGGTATAACACATTAACTGAAAACCAGTTTCTGCCTTTCATTTCCAAGCTTTAAGTCAATATATCCTGTAAGTATACTAAACAAGTTGAGAAGTCAGTTTGGAATCTTTAAGAATTTGATACTACATTTAGAGGCATTCATTTTGTATATGGCATACTTACAATAATTATGCTATAAGAACATCAGTTTTAAATGCAAATATTGCTGATCAGTTCAGTTGCACAGAATTCCCCTTGAAAGAATATTTTGTGTACAGCATAAATATGAGGCATTTATACTTGGATATCTCTCAAATCTGATATGTATGCCATCTTCACTCCAAATTTCCATATTTTGTGGTTATATAATAGGATTCTATTTTTGACTATTTGCTATAAGCATCGATGCTAATCCTTGACTTGAGAACAGCAACCATGTTAGAAAGACATCTGTGAATATAAAGTAGACAATGTTTTGGTGGGTACCAACATACCTACAGAAAAATGTAAAGCCCTTCTCTCCCTAAATTGCAATGTTGGAAACTTTAACAAAAATATTAATTTTACAAGCTCTGCAGCTTGAACTTTCATTCCTGCCTTAATATGTTAACCAGAATACATTAAAAGAGAATGGTACCAAACTTTCAGGGTAGGTCCTATATTACTTATTTCTGGAGTTTGGGAATAATGCAAGGAGTGCCTGGGTGATAGAAAGCTCAAAATACACATTCATTGGCTCAAACTCTATTAGGGCAGGACTGTTAAAAGGATATCAGAAACTTAGAAACTCTAGCCCCTCTGGAGAAAAGATAATGAGTTGTATTTGTGCAGTGCCCACCACAAATACATCTAAGCTAGTGGAAAGGTCAGTTGAAAAGGAACCTGTGAAGGCAAATTGTTCTTGCTCTCACCCTCTTTAGATCATTTTTTCTTTAGTATGGACATGATTTTTCTTCAGAAACTGAAGAAGCATGCAGATGGTGAAATGCCTGAAGCAAATGTAGGATGCGTATATTCCTAAAACAATAAGGAAATCAGTTTGAGAATTTTGAGGATTAAGGTGATGTCTCAGCCAGGCTTTCCTATAAAAGCAGAGCCTGAGGCAAAGGCTTGCCTCATAGGGTTTGTTTGGAAAGTGATTTCAGGAAACAGCAGTAAAGGTCAAGGTGAATAAAATAGTGATGAATGTGTCTGAAAGTTGGCCACAACTATTGGAGACTAATGCTCAATTCTGAGAATTCTTCTGAAGAGATGTATGAAGCACATCTCATGAGGAAAATAAAGGAGATAAGCATTGATCCATCAGTTTCTGCACCCCACAGGTCTCCCCTGCTTTTCTAGTTTATGCACACATGGGTGTTGCATAGGTTGCTGTGGGCATTCTAAGCTATGGCATCAAAGAAGCCCATAGAGCTGTCATGTCGTACTTGCATGAACTGATGTAATACTGGTCTTCACAACAGTGGTTGGCGTAAGAGAACGGCTAAGAGGATTTGATGTGTTGCACAAGAGTTCACTCCTTTCACTTTTCAGATCCACTTGTACCCACTATTAAGTCCAACATTTCTGGTGGTGGCCAGCCACAATACCTGAAAGGATTTGAGATTGTTAACAAGAGACCCTCTTGCCTAGCTTGTCCCAAATCCATAGCTGATATTCAGCACTTCCCTCCTCCATCATACACTTTATATTTCTCTCATTCTATGCCAATTCAGCTGGTCTAGGACTCTTGACTGTTACACTATCAAGACCTCATCTTCTGATGTTTTGTATCTGTGATGGTTAATTTCATGTGTCAACTTGACTGGGTCATGGAGTTCCTAGGTATTTGAGCAAACATTATTCTGGGCGTTTTTGTGAGGGAGTTTTAGATGAACTTAATATTTAAATTGATACACTGAGTAAAGTAGATTGCCCTCCCTGATGTGGGTGGGTCTCATCTAAGCAGTTGAAGTCCTCAGTGGAACTAAAAGCTAAGCCTCCCTGAATAAGAGGGAATGCCCCCATGCCTGACCACCTTTCAAGCTGGGACACTGATTTTTTCTCCTGCCTTTTTAAAGGGTCTTCCAGGGTTTCCAGTTTGTTGACAGCAGATCTTAGAATTTGTCTTCTGGAGAACCCTGACTAATACAATATCCTTAGTTGCCTTGCCCTTGTGAGTCATGGTTGCTGGATTGCCCATTCACAGCAACCTCTGGACACAGAGCATGCCTTCTCATCTCCTGCCCTGCATTTCTCATACTTCTCTTTTTTATTGATGCCAATACCTAGCTATGTAATGAGTAATTTCTTTCTTTAACTTTCTCAGGAAGTTTTTAGCTTCTGCCCAGAAAGTTTCAGAGACAAGACTATCCTACGAGGCTGCCTTGTAGGATAGCTAGCCTATCTCCCTATTATAAATTGCCTCCTTACAATATTCCAAAATCTGTTTTCTGTCCAATCCTTCTTCCTAATAAAAGTTTGAAACTTGAAAATAGAAACTATGCCTTTCCTTTAGCTGAAGATATCTCATGTTTCCTCATATAATATCATGGCTCCAGTTCTCTCATCTCTCCATTTGCTTTCCTTGAACACAGGTCAGTGTGTCTGTGGCCATTTTAAAGTGTTGTACTGAAGTGGGCACAGGACTCAGCTATAGTCTTACCAGTGCAAAACGAAGAGGCTATTTTTGTGTCTAGATAATTCTGCACCACTTTGATTGGCTCTGATTGGAACTTGCCTATTTGTGCATTTATCCTCTGACAATATGCATATAAGCATCCTCAATCTCACTGTATGTCTTCCACCAAAATAAATTTATCTGAGACTTTTTCAGTCCTCACAGTCACATCCAATAATGATAAACTCTGGCCACCTGCCTGAGGCATCGCTTCCCAAACTCCTAGCAGCAGTTTAAGGAGACAGAATATCAATTGATGAGAATTTGAAAAATTGAAGCATATTTTAACCGTTCCCCACATAGGTACAGAAAATTTCATTTGTAAGTAAGAAAAACTGGCTTTAGTCCCAATAGCTGAATATTTTTATTTAGAAGCTTTGGAGCCTAGAAATATTTACTTTCATTCAATATTGCTAAGCCAATGAAGAGACACTAAAATTCCTATTTCTCCCAATCCCAGTATCACAGGCAAACTCTCCAGATCAGTCAGTCCATCTCTCAGAATGAATATGACTTATGATAAATGCCATGTTATCAGCCCCTTTTGACCGTGATTTGACTGAACTGAACTGTTTAATTTTACTTACAAGGATTAGTAAGTGTTCTGCCCATTGTATTATAATGGAGTTTTAATTGGACTTCACTACAGCCAATCAAATAAATTACAAATGAGGTCAGGACATCTCCCTGCTTTGAAAAATATATTCAATTATGGGCAATGCCTTTTGTGTATTATCTTCAAAGGTTAGAAGTATTAATTTGCTCAGATATTTGAGGGCAGGGGGGAAGAAAACATGCCAATTTGTTTTAACTCTTATTTTGGAACAGTTTTAGGTCTACAGAAAAATTGCAAAAAGAACACGGAGAGATCACATAAACTCCACACCTAGAGTCTCCCATTAACACACCCACATTAGTAATGGTACATTTGTCACAATCAATAAACCAATGTTAGTACATTATCATTAATTAAAGTCCATACTCTATTCAGATTTCATTAGTTTTTCTGTCCTAATGTCCTTCCTCTGTTCCGGGATCTCATTCAGGATATCACATTCCATTCAGTCATCATCTCTTCTTAGATTAATGTTGGCTGTGACAGTTTCTCAGACTTTTTATGATCTTGACAGTTTTGAGTAGTTCTGATAAATTATTTTGTAGAATATCCCTCAGTTGAGATTTTTGTGATTTTT
>NW_011888889.1:3693588-3696570 GCF_000151845.1 Pteropus vampyrus | reverse complement strand
GTTGAAGTCCTCAGTGGAACTAAAAGCTAAGCCTCCCTGAATAAGAGGGAATGCCCCCATGCCTGACCACCTTTCAAGCTGGGACACTGATTTTTTCTCCTGCCTTTTTAAAGGGTCTTCCAGGGTTTCCAGTTTGTTGACAGCAGATCTTAGAATTTGTCTTCTGGAGAACCCTGACTAATACAATATCCTTAGTTGCCTTGCCCTTGTGAGTCATGGTTGCTGGATTGCCCATTCACAGCAACCTCTGGACACAGAGCATGCCTTCTCATCTCCTGCCCTGCATTTCTCATACTTCTCTTTTTTATTGATGCCAATACCTAGCTATGTAATGAGTAATTTCTTTCTTTAACTTTCTCAGGAAGTTTTTAGCTTCTGCCCAGAAAGTTTCAGAGACAAGACTATCCTACGAGGCTGCCTTGTAGGATAGCTAGCCTATCTCCCTATTATAAATTGCCTCCTTACAATATTCCAAAATCTGTTTTCTGTCCAATCCTTCTTCCTAATAAAAGTTTGAAACTTGAAAATAGAAACTATGCCTTTCCTTTAGCTGAAGATATCTCATGTTTCCTCATATAATATCATGGCTCCAGTTCTCTCATCTCTCCATTTGCTTTCCTTGAACACAGGTCAGTGTGTCTGTGGCCATTTTAAAGTGTTGTACTGAAGTGGGCACAGGACTCAGCTATAGTCTTACCAGTGCAAAACGAAGAGGCTATTTTTGTGTCTAGATAATTCTGCACCACTTTGATTGGCTCTGATTGGAACTTGCCTATTTGTGCATTTATCCTCTGACAATATGCATATAAGCATCCTCAATCTCACTGTATGTCTTCCACCAAAATAAATTTATCTGAGACTTTTTCAGTCCTCACAGTCACATCCAATAATGATAAACTCTGGCCACCTGCCTGAGGCATCGCTTCCCAAACTCCTAGCAGCAGTTTAAGGAGACAGAATATCAATTGATGAGAATTTGAAAAATTGAAGCATATTTTAACCGTTCCCCACATAGGTACAGAAAATTTCATTTGTAAGTAAGAAAAACTGGCTTTAGTCCCAATAGCTGAATATTTTTATTTAGAAGCTTTGGAGCCTAGAAATATTTACTTTCATTCAATATTGCTAAGCCAATGAAGAGACACTAAAATTCCTATTTCTCCCAATCCCAGTATCACAGGCAAACTCTCCAGATCAGTCAGTCCATCTCTCAGAATGAATATGACTTATGATAAATGCCATGTTATCAGCCCCTTTTGACCGTGATTTGACTGAACTGAACTGTTTAATTTTACTTACAAGGATTAGTAAGTGTTCTGCCCATTGTATTATAATGGAGTTTTAATTGGACTTCACTACAGCCAATCAAATAAATTACAAATGAGGTCAGGACATCTCCCTGCTTTGAAAAATATATTCAATTATGGGCAATGCCTTTTGTGTATTATCTTCAAAGGTTAGAAGTATTAATTTGCTCAGATATTTGAGGGCAGGGGGGAAGAAAACATGCCAATTTGTTTTAACTCTTATTTTGGAACAGTTTTAGGTCTACAGAAAAATTGCAAAAAGAACACGGAGAGATCACATAAACTCCACACCTAGAGTCTCCCATTAACACACCCACATTAGTAATGGTACATTTGTCACAATCAATAAACCAATGTTAGTACATTATCATTAATTAAAGTCCATACTCTATTCAGATTTCATTAGTTTTTCTGTCCTAATGTCCTTCCTCTGTTCTGGGATCTCATTCAGGATATCACATTCCATTCAGTCATCATCTCTTCTTAGATTAATGTTGGCTGTGACAGTTTCTCAGACTTTTTATGATCTTGACAGTTTTGAGTAGTTCTGATAAATTATTTTGTAGAATATCCCTCAGTTGAGATTTTTGTGATTTTTGTTTTCCCTCATAATTAGACAGCTTATGAGTTTAGGGGAAGAAGGACACAGGGATAAAGTGCCATTCTCATCACATCACATCAATAGTATTTTCTGTACACACGACTTATCACTCTTGGTGTTGACCTTGATCATCAAGCCAAGGGATCAAATTCAATGCTATTTTTAAAAAATCAAAATTAAGACTACCTCTGATTTAAACAATGTCTTAAAACATTGCGTGCAGTACTTAAGGAGTGGGAAGTTATGCTTCCCCTCCTTGAAGGCAGAGTATCTGTATAAAGTATTTGTAATTCTTCTATATGGGCTATTTATTTATTCTCCCCCATTTACTTATTTATTCAATAATTAATTTATATCGGTATGGATCATGCATATTTATTTTATAGTCATGGTTATAATCCAATCCTACTTTATTTATTTTGCTGTTCAGATTGTTTCAGTTTTGGCCATTGAGAGCTATTTCAGTTGTCTCTGCTTGTCCCTTTGACTTACTCCCATCATTGTGTGTATGTGTGTGTGTGTATGAACATTTCCTTATGTTCTGACACCACAAGATACTCTAGGCTTATCTTGTATATTTCCTGCTTCGGTCTTATAATTAACCATTTCTCCAAGGAGCCCTGGTTCTTTTTATTAGAGAATGATATTAGAGACCAAGATCATTGTGCTAGAAATGCTCATTGCTTCAGGAATGTCTAGGCCCTCTCAACTGACAGAGCAAGGAAATATATGTGTATATAACAACCCATGTGTATAACTGTATCTATAAACATGTAGCAGTTTCTCTGCATTAAGCTAAACATGAATTCATACCAATATCTCCGACTCTAATCCCTTACCGCATTCTGACCTCTCTTTTCTATCCATAAACTCCCATTGCAACAGTGGCATCTCGGGCTCCCACCCTCCACCATCCATTCATTTAATTGTTCAGTTCAGTATAAATGTATAGTTGTTTCAGAGTTGATAACCTGTACCCCCATGGTAAAAAACAAAACAAAATATTTTATCAAGTCAAGTATGAGGATTATATAGACTCGACTCATTTGCGGAGTTACTTAAGTCAATCCTTTT
>NW_011888889.1:3688242-3692485 GCF_000151845.1 Pteropus vampyrus | reverse complement strand
TAATATGGTTTTTAATTAATGAAATATAACTTATTAGGTCAAACTATATGAATTGCTATTTTACATATCAAAAAATGGTCAGTTTTACATGGCTCAAACTAAAACATAGAGAAAGAACATAAAACAAAAAATGTGCAGTTTAGCAAATATCCATGTAAATCATACTTAGCTAAAAAGGAAAAAGAGCATTGCCAACATACATACATATCCCCACCACAGACTCTTTTTCACAAGAGGTAACTGCTCTCTTAATGTTTGTAATGATTATTTTTTTACTCACTTTACCTACAAAGTAAGTTTTAATACCTAAGTATGTGTTCCATAAATATATAGTTTTTCTGTTTTTACTTTTATTAAAATGGAATTTTAGTACATGTAACATTTTCTGTCTTGTGAGATTCATCGTGTTATATGTAGCTTTAGTTCATTCATTTTTATTGTCAATGATTTATATAGTATAAATGTGCAATAATGTATTTATCTATTTTACTGTTGATTGATATTTGTAATATTGTTTTGAATAGAAAATGGAGGAGCAGCATAATTACATTTTGAATTATCTTCAGTTTTCTTGGCATCATGAAATTTCAAATTAATCGATATTTTAAAAGAACCAAAGTTAGGACTACCTTTGATTTAAACAATGTCTTAAAGCACATAACCACCAGGAAAACTTTTGATTATAATTTGGCCCTCTAGTAATTCTGCCTACGGAGAGAAAATTATATGACTCATGACAAGGATTTTAGTTTCTGTGACAATTGGACTTTTCATTGTGAATGAAATAAATTGGCAGTATGTTTTTATACATCTGTCTCGGGGGTTGGATAATGAGTCCATCACAAAGAAATGAATCTCCTTTTGACATATTGATAAAATCAGGTAATAAATTTCAATTCATGAGACCTCTTGAGAGGCAAGCAGGCCATCTTCCATGGACATAAATATACTGTTCTCCTTCAACTGTGAACATAATCAAGTAAGAACCTAATATTTTACTTGAACTTGTACAATAGCTAACTCCTATGCTCCCAGGTATGGGCAAACTGAATGAGAAGATTCAACAAAAATCCTTCCAGGAGTTTATTGTTTCTTATAAGGCTTTTTATAACATTCTTTCAAGTAATCTGTACTTTTCATAATTTACTCATTCTGTTTTACCTGTCCTAACTATATGCTTTTGTCTATGACAGAGTTTTTTAAGAGCACAAAATTCAAAATATAGCATTAAGAAACAGCATTAAAGATTTTAAAGAAAAATATAGATAACTGTATTTTTAAAAGTACTGTATGCATTCAAAATACCTTCAGGGTGTTGCATTTAATTCAGAGAAAAGTAGGTCAAACCTTCTAAAATCAATTTCTAATCAAATAGCTACTCTGTACTCTTATAATATTTGTTTTATAGCTCTTTCATTAATGCCATTCTACATTTCTGTCCCAAACAAAATTACATGACTTTTATGTTAACCACTAGAACATTTTTTATTTCTTGTATGGATTTATGTTAGAACAAAAGCAAAAACAATTCAACATTAAAATAAATTGTATAGGCTTTCATTTTAATCCTCTTTTAATTCTCTAAATGCATTTTGATTAATTTTATAACAAATTCTGGGAAATGAAAGACAAGAAATCTATTTTTTCAATTTCCCTTTCTCATATTAGACTCTTCAAATGCATGGATCTTACAGATGTAAACAAAGTTTATGAACCCTATTAGATAAGTTTAATATACTTCAAGCATTTAGTCAATTTCTGTGATAATTTTATAGTCTTGTTAAAAAGCATTCACATTGGAATTAAAGCTGAGAAATGAATGACTTGGCTTGGGTGTATCTGTCATTCACAACATATCATCATTTGCTAGGCATATTGAATACTGAATTGTGTACAAGATCACAAGCAAATAGCTTAGTGTAGATTGAAGGGAGTAAGAAAAAGAAGCAAGGATTAAGTTAATTTGAAAATACTAAATTTATTAAATGAATTACATAATTCAAATACTTTATGTTAAATTATTAATTATCTTTCAATAGTTATATTCAATGGTTGTTTAAAAATTTTAAAAAAATCACTGTACTTTTTATGAAAGCAGATACCATTCCCTATCTTGCCCATTTTTCAGTCAACAGAAAAGGGCACCATAGTTTCCAAAAAAAATAGTAAGTGATATTGAAAAAGTGTTTACTGAATGATTGAATGAATGATTAGTAGCCACTATATTCAAGAAGTCATTTGTTGATATATTTCCTATGGCAGAAAACAATTTCTGTAAAGTGCAACTTGAATGAAGGTCATTAACATATTGAAAGTGCTGTTAATTTCTACTATAGTGCTTCATAGACTATTTTAGGAGCAAATCCATATAAAATAAATATTGCCAGAAATGCAGTGGGATTTGATAAATATCTTAACACCATAAAATATTTTGAAATGATTAAAAGATTTTAATTAAATAAAAATGGTACAAATTTGTTTAATTATGTGATTAGTGTCAATTTGCGTTATGTCCATGCCCAGAGACATTTAGATAGAGCCAGGATATTATTAATGACTTGCTTATATGTTTATAACTGTAAGACAGTTATAGATTAGGGTACAAATAGAGAACAAACTATCTGACATATACGAGTTTAGAAAAAAAATTTTTTATTTGTAATACTAGCACTTTGAATACGAAAAAGGACAATAATTCTTCTCCAAGTGCTACAATCTTCATAATCTAGGCTCCTAGCAAAGGGCTTAGAATAGAGTAGACACTCTAGTATTTACTGAGTTATTTGAATTTAATTTAGGTACTACATGTAAATGTTCAATGTTCAATGTAAGTAATATAATATGTTGAAAACTATTTATATGTGCTTTTCATCAATAGAACATATAAACTTATTGAGAATAGAAGGTATACATTTGTTTGCTTTATATATCCAACAGTCTGCTTAGCACTCATAAACAGTAGACACTTAAAAAATGCCTATAATTCACAGTTAATGAAGGGGGATTATTACAAAATACTTAAGAAGTAAATATAGACTGCTATTCAGATGGGGCTAAGTGAAATAATGAACTCACTTTTGACTACTGTTATTCTAGAAATTTATCATTTCTCATATTGATGTAATACAATAAAAACTGAAACTTCATTTGATCAAAGTCATGCAATCAGGAAGATTTAAGATTCAGACCCAAGTTTATTTATATTCCACTCCTCCCCACCACCTGATTCCATCCCTACCCCCTCATTGCTGTATCCCACCACACCAAGGTGCCCAGTCACACTGCTGCCCAGTAGTTTTAATGTGCACTAAATTCCACAAATTATACTTCTCAACTAAATGTCTCTTTTTATCTTGACAGATTCTCCCTTTAGAAAGCAAGTAAGTGCTAGAAACAGCTAGTAAGCATTAGGATAGGATAGGTGTTGTATAGGCACATCTTACAGCAGTAAGGCACAATGAACTTCTCTCTCATTCTAGAAATATAGAATCCAATCTCCTTTTATGTTAAACATTTGTGGGTTGTCAAAGACAGAGATCATGCATTTCAAGGGGGTCATTCATTCACCTCTGCAGTTCAGTACGATGGTAGCAATACACCACGATGTAATGTTACAACTTAATATTTAAAACTGCCTATAAAGGTTCATTGATTTACTGGTCAATTCAAAGAATCATTGTTATGCATTGAATTGTGTTCCCCATCCACAATTCATATGTTAAAGCTCTAAAACCCTAGTCCTCAGATCATGACTGTATTTAGAGATAGATTCTTTCTTTCTTCCTTTCTTCTTTCTTTCTTTCTTTCTTTCTTTCTTTCTTTCTTTCTTTCTTTCTTTCTTTCTTTCTTTCTTTCTTTCTTTCTTTCTTTCATTTTATGTTTTTTGTTTGTTTTTAGGTGAAGCAACCCTTGATTGACCTCACAGATTGCAAGGATCTTGTCAGTTTACAATCCCTTGTTTTATTTTTATTTTTTACACCTATAACACCTGGTCTTCATAGGTGGTCTCCCATCCAAGTACTAACCAGGCCCAACCCTGCTTAGCTTCCAAAATCAGCTGGGATCAGGCTTGTTCAGGGTAGCATGGCTGTAGACTAGAGATAGATCCTTTAAAGAAGTAATTAAAGTTAAAAGAGCCATAAAGGTAGGACCCTAAGCCAATATGACTGGTGTCTTTATAAGAAGCAGAAGAGACACGGGGATGCGGGGATGCGCTTGCTCACAGGAAATGTCGCAAGAGGCC
>NW_011888889.1:3663023-3686587 GCF_000151845.1 Pteropus vampyrus | reverse complement strand
ATAAACCACACAAAAAAATTATGATAAGCCAAATAGCATTTAAATAGTATTGCTCTAGCAAAATATTCTGCTGATTCTAACTAGAGGTACATCTCTAGTTGTGACTTTATTTTTATCTATGTGTATTTTTAAGTTAGGTATTCTTAGATGAAGGATTGCCCACACTGGCTTCTCTGACTTGTCTTAGAATACTGTTTCTCTCATACACCCATTAACTGGCTTTTAATAATATCCCATTGAGAGTTCTATGCTGCCGTTGCTTTTATCCTAACCACCCTACTAAGAATAGTTATAAGTTCAGAAATGCCCCTGGTCAAGTTCTATACTGACATTTCATCATAGCCAGGTTTTTTTTTTTTTTTTCCTTCCTGGAACAGACTGGAGTTGTCATGCTTCTGAAGCAAACCTCAATGATGCGTTTTGTCCTTTGGAAGTAGTTCTCTCTCTGAGGTCCCCCTGATATACATGTCAAGTCAGAGTCTGTTTCACTTTTGATCTGCTAGCACTGGTGAGAGCCATAGCAAGTCTTTCTCTGAGCTACCCTTTATTATATCAGAGGTCTATGGTGAGTTCATTCTGCTTGGTTGGTGTCAAATCAGCCATTCATTCACCCAATATTTGAGAGCTTACTATCTGCTAAATACCACACTGAGACATGCACAAAGATTACTCAAGGCTATGTATGCTTTGCATATAAGGGATTCAGAATTTAAATTTAAAATTCAGAATTTAGAGACATGTAAGCTAGGAGGAGAAGTGGTTCATTCTGCCTGAGGGAGTCTTATGGAGAGCTTGGCTCTTATTCTGAGTCTTAAAGGATGAAAGAGATTTTTAAAAATCTAATTCTGGCATTTAAGCTAATGAGGAAGATACAATAAGGTGGGGGAGGAAATGGTATAAGGGAGAGTAGTAGGCTAACAGTATATCAATTATATTCAGGCTGAGCTGTAACAGGTATCAACAAACAGTAGCTGAAACAATGTGCAGAAGGAGGCAGTCTAGGTCATCTGGGAAACCTTTTCTGCCCTCAGAGTCCTCAGGACCTTAGGCTCCTTCTGATTTTTGCTTTGCTTTACATGGATGCCATTACCAAAGTCATCTCAAGGTCCAACCAAGGTGAATATTTCAGACCCAACAATATGTTCTCATTTCAACCAGAACGAGGGACAAGTTCAATATAAACCTCTCACTTTCTTTAATTCTCAGTGATCACATCTGTCATTCTTCCCCAGATACTCCCTCATATCCTGATGCTCATACTCAATATCTTGTCATTAGAAATACCCACAAGCACTCCACAATCTCCATTGCATCCCACTCACTGGCCTCCACTGCTCAACTTTCCTAGGTGCTTTTAGTTTCTTAATCTTACTAACTACCTTAATTTCCTCAAGTTCCCAACAGCCTTCTTACTCAGCTAGAAGTTCACAGTCAACATTATAATCAATCCTGGAATACACAACTAACTCACTTACCTCTCTATGAATTTGTCATGCTCCCTTAGCAAAACCACATTGATTAAATTCAACTTTCTGCCTTCTCTGTCCCTGTACCTATATAGCCAAATATAATTGGAGAAAACAACTATATCAACCACTCTTAGTTTTAATAAATAATAAACTGTAAACAGACCCTTGCAAAGCCCAGCAGTTACACTGTAATGCCCTAGTTTATTTATTCTCCAAATCTCCTAGACTCTATTTTATACCTTGTCCTGTGTCCTTGAACCTCTAATTCTTCCTCCTGTATCTTCTCTCAGCTGATGACCTTTGACTTCCACCACACTGTCTAACCTGTCTGTATCAGCAACCATTTTTTCTGCATTTCTGACCATTCTATCTCCTGGTCCTTCTTGTTGACTAGACCCCATCTCTCTCTTCCTGGTGAACAACTTTGCTCATTCTCTCCTGTCATTAGCATTTCTTTCTACCCTGGTTCATTCCCCAAAGTATTTACTTGATCCCAATTTTCCCATGAGCTACTGACCCCATCTCTCTGCCACTCTTAATATAAAAACTTGCCTCCCTACTGCTCTTTGGGTATAACAGACACTATTCTATGGTGACATTCACTTTTTGCTTTATCTGGAATTCTCTTCCTCCAGGTATCTTCTTGCCTAACGCCCTCATTTCCTTCAAAGCTTTGTTTAATCATCCTCTCAATGAGGCACATTTCAGACTACCCTAGTTTAATTTGTTGTGAGAACCCATTCCCATTTCTGCCTTCTGCAGTTCCTCATCTTCCTATCCTGCTCAAATTTTTTTTTATAGAATTTATCATCATCGAAGATACATTAGAATTTACTAATTTATTTTGATGTTTTATTGGCTATCTCCCCCAATTAAAATGTAGGTTTTTAAATGACAGGGTTTGGGTTATTATTTATTTATTTGTTTATTTATTCATTTTTATCTCATGTGCCTGGAAAGTTGTCTATAACATATGGGAAACTCAGTAAATATCTGTTAAACACATTGAGTTTACTTTCAATTTCCAAAGTCTTTATATTCAGATAGAACGATGTGCTTATGCAGGCAGGACTCCTGATTTCAAATGACAGAAACCTAACTTCAGCCAAATGGCTTGTTCATCTGTTCAGTTGTTTTGGTTTGGTTTGGTTTGGTTTGGTTCATGTAACAGGACGATCCAAGATTTGTACTAGTTTCAGTCTCAGCTGGATCTAGGTCCTTTAAAAGAAGGCCAGTAAGTTTTGATCTCTATCTCTTTACTCTCCTTATTTTTTATTTCATTCTCCAAGAAGATCTCTCTCTTGGAGGAAAAGTAGGCTCAAGCAGCTTTAGGTTAACATGGTCTTTGGCTCCCAGAGATCACAACAGCTTATCAAAAGTTCCAGATAGCAAACTGTCTGGATCAATTAATGAGCCAGGCATACTCTGGCAATAATCTGTTAGGCCAGGCCTACATCACAAGTCCCTCCCTAAGATCCTGGGTAGGGGTGAGGAACAATCAGAGTAAACACAAAAGGGTCATGTGAACAGCACAAGCTATCTCTAGAAAGAAGAATAAGTGCTTTCTCTAAAATACAATGCTGGACAAATCTATATCTACTCTAGAAACTAAAGAAGTCCTAAGAAACATTTTTATTGTTATTATTTTTAACAAAAATATCTGGAAAATCTAACATTAAAAAAAAGAAACTATCTTTATTTGAGTAATACTATTTTCAAATTGGCAACATGCCCCATCAGAAATGTTTCCAAAAGGGTTTAAACCAAAAAATAAATAATACTTTAAATACATTTTTGTAAGTAAAAAAAAAAAGCCAAGCATGGAACTATAGTAAGCAAAAACGTAAATTTTCCCCTAGCAAAAAGTTTACTTTAGTATCTTTCAAATTTATTAAAATTATATTATTATAAAATGTAATTAGTTTACCCAGGACTTAGATTGATATCAAGTCCTATATACTCTAGAGGAATTTTTCACTTATATATGTCTCTGCTTATGTGTAAGTAGATGACATTAATAAATAAAGTTTTAGAAGGCTCAGAAAGTAATAATTAGGTTTAAAGTTATTTTAAGGAAATGTGAATTTCAACAGGTTTCAAACAATAATTATTCTTCGTATTAACAATTATATATGGAAAATACCATTGTAATTTATTAAAATGGCATATACTAGTTTATTTTCTTATTAGAAATAATATGTATAAGAGAATTGTTTACAATTAGTGTCACATTATTAGCATTCTCTGATCTACAGAAAACACCATTGCATTAGAAGGCATTAATTTACTTCCATGTACATGAATATTTAATCTATAATTAATTAAACTATTTATTTTAACATTATTTTAGATGCAATAAAAAACATGAAAATTATTATGCTGAAAATTCTAAGAAATTTATTCAGATTAGTGAGTTTGATACAGCTGACTCTTAAAGTATAGATATGTTTGTTTTGTTACAACTGATTTGTATTGCATCTATCTTTTCTTAATATTTCTTCCATTTAAATATATACTGCTCCAGATATTCTTAATTTAGATTGAACACGTAGGCTTGAAATTTGTGGTTTTTTAAAATAAGGATGTAAATTGTAATGGGTTTTCAATTTTTAAAATTCAGTTCAAATAATTATTTGTAAAGTATAGGATTCACTATTAACACCCTTTTACTTCAAAAAACTTGTTTTATGTGAGCATTTTTTCCCAGCTTTATTGAGATATAATTGACATATAACATTGTGAACGATTAAGGTGTCCAATGTGTCGATTTGGTAAACTTATTTAATATTGCAATATGATTACCACCATAGCATTAGCTAACACCTCCATCACTTCTATGTGGGCATTTCTTAAAAAAATGTGTGCTGAGCAGCACTAGTGCTATAGAATGTAAATGGCTGTTGCAAAACATGAGGATCTTGAGATGAATTAAGTTAGATAACACAGGGTTAGACAAAGGTAAAGACACTTCTTTACTCTAGAATCTTTAATATGCTAATATATAATGAGAAGCTCCAAAAGAAAAGAGAATTTTCCAACTTTATTTGCTAAGAATTTCTTTCTTTTTTCTTTTTGAGAAGCATTAGGGGACCTGTGTTTCAAACTTGGGGATAATCAGTAAATTTATACTGTAACAGCAGGAAGAACATGGAAGAAATCCTGAGAACACCATCGCTGCCACTAGGCACATCTAGAATGTTTTCACTCAATGCTTGGTTTTGAAGCAAGGACTATTTACCTATACTTATAATTTGAAACCCTTAATCCTGCTCCATTTCAAAAATTGTTTTTCTTTACATTCATATCTTTGGCCATAACAGTGTCTGGTACATGGCATGTGATAAAAGGATATTTATTTAGTAAATAACCAGAATTTGAGTTTCAACTCAACCACTTTCCATCCATGTGGTCATGAATATTTTGCCTAATCTCTTTAAACTTCAGATTATTCGTATGTAAAATGGAAATAAAAATAGTACTGTATGAGTTTTCTAGGGCAGCCATAACAAACACAGACCTGGTAGCTTAAACAGAAATGTATCTTTTTCACAGTTCTGCAGGCTCAAAGTTTAAGAACAAATGTCAGCAGAGTTGATTTAATTCTGAGGCCTTTCTCCTTATCTTGTAGATGACCATCTTCTCCTTTTGTCTTCACAAGGTCATTTGTCTGTCTGTGTATTTTCTGTGTCCTAATTTTTTCACATATATGACACCAGTTATAATGGATTAGAACCTGCTGTATGACCTCATTTTTTTACTTTAATTATCTCTTTAAAGCCCTATCTTCAAATGCAATCATATTCTGAGATAGTGGAGTTCCAATTTCAACATATGATTTGGAGGGGCCACAGTTGAACCTATAGCAAGTACCTACTTCATTAGGTTGCCGCATAGATTAAATAAAATAACATTTATACAAAATTTAGCACATGTCTGGAATGTAACAAGAACATATTAAAAGTTAATTATTTTAAAAAATTTTTATTGCCCTGGATTGTCTAAGTGAGTCAAGTAAAACTCAAGTATTTTTGAAAGTAAAAAAATATAAACTGTAGGAAAAACTATGACAAATGATTTAATTTTTATCATAAATGAATAGATTTTGAGAGAAAAATGTCATAAGCTAACCAAATGTGGCAATCCTAAATTCGTGCTGAAAATTGTTTATGTTTTAACTGCAGCATCTTCTTAAAAGTAATTTAAAATAAGCAATTCCTAAAAAGAGTTGAAAGTATAAACTATATATACAAGTCATTCTCTTAGAATCATATATGCACATTGGGCCAGTTTCTTTTAGTTATCCATCTTCTGTTACAATCAGTGAACACATCAAAGAAGAAAATAGGTTCAATTAACCAGAAAATCAGAATCTTTGAAAAGCAAGCACTGGATTTACTTTCCGAAAGTTAAACATGGCTTAAATATCACCTCAGTGGCAAAGTGCAAATATCAGCTAATGAAGAGAAATTTGTTTTAAATATTAAAAGAAAGTTAAAGCAGATCCAATAAAAAGAGGTGAATAGTAAGTGAGAATGAACCAAAGATCTCAAACTTTTAGCCTAATAATTTGCCATTCTACTCATGAATGGGCTACAATACATTTTAAGTTTTGCCAACTTAAAACATTTTTATATTTTCATGACTTCCAATTTCCTAACAACTGGTGACCAAATAACTTGGATATTTAGCCAGAAAGGAAGAAATGTTTGTTATCAAACAGAACAGCAAGTCACCCAAGAGCAAGGATCAAGGCTACCATCACAAACAGGTTTTGTTAATATCAACAATAGCTGCTAACCAGACTATTTAATTATTAAAATATGTTTAAAGAAGTAGCATGCCTATGTTCAGATGAATAACAGAGAATCTGTACTTTTTATTTGAATACAAACAATTACATATTGTGTTAATCAAACTTGTAGAGTTGGTGTCCACTGCTCAACATACCAACTGCACTAATCAGGACTACTACTCAGAGACTGCAACTCAAGTCCATACTTTCTACTCATGCTAATCAGAAGTCCATTCTCCCACTACTGTATTGCCATTCTCTCCTACCTAAGTTTTCTGACCACAGTGCCTCGGACCTTTTGGCTATTCTCTGATCCTAAGGTATTTCCAAACTGCCATCTCAGTCCTTTCTGTCCTTTTTGCTGTCCGTGGCTATATAATTCTCTCACTCAAGTAGATCAAGTAGAACCAGTGATGGGCTGGTAAAAGCTTAACAGCCAACTCTTGGGGAGGAGTCCTGCTTTTCAGAGTTGCTGATTTCTGTAATGTCATCTGTCTGATTTCCAACTACCAACATGATTTCAACTGACTCACTAAATTCCTGTAACTGTAACAATCTTCTTTCACCAGCTGGAGCGAGCTGGCTCTGTCATTCCAATGATTAAGGGAAAAATTAGACTTCTCCCCATTTCTCCAGCAGAAGTGATTTAGGAGTTGAAGAATTCTAGAAATATAAACTTAGAACTAGAGAGGTCTTTGAAGGTTGCCACTCTACATTTCTTATTTTACAGGTGAAGAAATTGCCATCCAGAGAGGTTAATCGATACTGTTTCTTGCACTGTACTTTATGACTGCCGTCTTTATGCCAATGTGGCTTAGCAGACCAGAGTGTGCTCAAATGTTCTTTCTTCACAGTACCGAATTAAAGATCAGCCTTTGATTTACAGCTACTGTCACTGTTTGTTGAGCTTTTGCTATGAATCATTTAAAATAATAAAATTATGAAATCTTTAAGTTTGCTATGACTTCAGAGGTTATTTCTTATACAGTGCAGTCCTTTCTATACCCTCTCAGGCATATGGTCATCTGTCTCTTATTTAACGTACTTTACCGTTTTTTTTTTTTTATTACTGGTCAGCCCTAACTATGAGAAAGTTCTTTTGAAATAAAAGACAGATAGTAATAACCCAATTTTATAAATGGGTTGGCAGAGGAGAATCCAGTAAGCCTAGGTCCAAAAGAAAGCCAGTAATATAACTGGAATTAGAACCCTCAATATAAATTTAAGCCAATAATCTTTCTCCTATATCGTATAAAACCATACTTATTCCTGCATATAATTTGGAAAGGGTCAGGAAAGGTCGTGCTATGTAGATTGATTCTACAAAATCAATAACCTTTCAAAAATACAAGGCAGTTTTCTATCCATACACATTTGTTTGGTTTACTGTAATATGCCCAAAACTAAGCTAGGTGCCATACAGCTTGCAAAGATAAAAGGGGCACTTCTTTTAAAAAATTTACGATCTAGTTGGAAAAATGACAAATATATATAAAAAGATAACTGATGGCAAACGACTATAAATAAAAAATGCCCATGAATAATACAGATACAAAGTGTTACTAGAGGTCAAAGGAAAAAACATGATCTTAATCATGATGGATAACAAAAGAGCATAGATGGTTTGGAATTAGACTATTTATGACCTGATCTCAACCTAATTTTTCAGAATTATTTTTTCTCATTTCCTACACAAATAATGAAAAGCAAATTTTTATTATCAAATTAAGGTGCCTGGCATTTTCCTTTCTCTGGGTGTGTACTTACTCTGCTTCTAACTCTACTAATGGATTCCTTACTCTTCTCCACGTCTCTATCCTAGCAATTTTCAAAGTTCAGGTTTAATTGTATCTTTTTATATTTACCATCCATATATAACCATACCAGAAAAAGTCACCTCTAAATTTCTGGAACACTATGGCACTTCTTTATAACCTTTTAGGATAATTTTCTTTTAAACAAAATATCACATTTGCATATGCAAATGATACTTTTATTTAAAGTAAAACCTAGAGTGTCTACATATTTTATCACAATGAATTTACCATTGCTTATACATTTTTTAAATTCTACTTTGGAATTGACCTCGCAGCTCATTTTAAAACCAAAATAAATAATACCTTATTAGTTTGCCACTGATTATCATTTAGTTGTTTCTTTTTTAAAATCGAGAGAAAATTGACATACAATATTATATGCATCAGGTGTACACTATAATTCAATATTCGAATATTTTGTAAAATGATCGCCTATAATAAGTCTAGTTAACAACCATCATCATACGTAGTTACAAACTTTTTTCTTGTGATAAGAACTTCTAAGATTTACTCTCAGCAATTTTCAAACATGCAACATATTATTAACTTTAGTCACCATTTGTACATTATATCCCCATGGCATTTATTTTGTAACTGAAATTTGTACATTTTGACTCCCTTTATCCATTTTACCTATCTTCCACACGCCCACCTTTGGCAAACACCAATATGTTCTCTGTATCTATGAGCTTGGTTTTGTTCTTGGTTTATGTTCCACATATAAGTGAGATCATATGGTATTTGTCTGACTTATTTCACTTGATATAATACCCTCAAGGTTCATCTATATTGTTGCAAATGGCAAGATTTCATTTTTTTTTACAGGTGAATAATATTTCATATATATACAAGAAAATAATATTTTATATATATAAATATATACACACCTTTATCCATTCATCTGTCCATGAGCTATTGTAAAGAATACTGCAATAAATATAGGAGTACATATATCTTTTTTCATTTTCTTCAAATAAATACGTAGAAGTGAAATTGCTGAATCATATTGGTAGTTCTATTTTTAATTTTCTGAGGAATCTCCTTACTATTTACCATAGTGGTTGCACCAATTTACATTTTTACCAACAGTACACAAGAGTTCCCTTTTCTCTACACTTTTGCCAAGTGCAGAGTTGCACTTTTACACTTGTCATTTATTGTCTTTTTGATAATAGCCATTCTAACAAGTGTGAGGTGATATCCCACTATTTTTTTTCTCCCTCTTTAATTACCCCCCACACACTTCCACCCCCGACCCATGGATATTGCCATTTCCCCTTAAGAACTGGATCTCTGAAGGCGAGGAATCTCCTCCCAAATACTCACGGTGTGCACCTGGGGCCTGGCGCACCCGGGCCAGGTGCACTGAGGACCAGGCGCACTCGGGGTATGGTCTGTGGCTCCACCTGGGACATGAACCCGGGACCTTCTGTGTGCAAAGCAGACATGCTAACTACTACACTATGGAGCCACCCCAATATCCCGCTATGGTTTTGATTTGCAAGACACAGCTCTTGGCATTACTGAACTTTTTTATTGTCTTTTTAGTCTCTATTTAATTTTCTCTGTTTTGATCTTTGTTATTTCCTTTCTTCTGCTAACTTTGGGCTTCATTCTTCTTTTTACATTTTTTGAGGTGTGAAGGTTAGATTGTTTATTTGATATTTTTCTTGTTTCTTGAGGTAGACATTTATCACTATGAACTTTCTTCTTAGAACTCTTTTTCTGAATTTCATAGGTTTTGGTATGTCGTATTTCCATTTTCATTTGTCTGAAGGTATTTTTTGATTTCACTTTTGATTTCTTCATTGACCCATTTTTGTTGTTGTTGTTGTTCAGTAGCTTGTTTAATCTCCATACGTTTATAAATTTTTCAGTTTTCTTTTTGTAACTAAATTGTAGTTTTACACCATTGTGTTGGAAAAGATGCTTGATTATCATTTCAGTCATCTCAAATTTGTTAAGACTTGTTTTGTGACCTAACATATGATCTATTCTTGAGAATGTTCCATGTGCACTTGAGAAGAATGTGTATTCTGTTGCTTTTGGATAGAATATTCTGCACATATCTGTTAAGTTCATGTGATCTAACATATTGTTTAAGGCCAATGTTTCCTTATGTTTTTATCTGTTTGATCTATACGTTGATGTAAGTTGTATATTAATGATCTTTACTATTATTGTATTGCTTTCTATTACCTTCTTTATGTCTACAATATTTACTTTATATATTTAGATGCTCCTTTGCTTGTTGGGTGTATAAATATTTACAAATGTTATATTCTTTTATTGACTGACCCATTTATGATTATATAATGCCCTTCTTTATCTCTTATTATAGTCTCTGTTTTAAAATGTATTTTGTCTGATATAAGTAGAGCTATCCCAGCTTTTTTGGGGTTTCCATTTGCATGAAATATCTTTTTCCATCCCTTCTTTTAGTCTGTGTAGGTCCTTATGTGTAAAGTGAGTCTCTTATAGGCAGCACATCAAAGGTTTTTTTTCTGTTTTAGGTTTTTTAAAAATTCATTCAGCTACACTACATCTTTTGATTGGAGAATTTAATTTATTTACATTTAAAATAATTGTCTGCAGGTAAGTACTTATTGCCATTTTATCATTGTTTTCTAGCCATTTTGTAGTTCTGTTTCTTCTCTTGCTCTCTTTCTTTGTGATTTGATGACGTTTTAGTGGTATGCTTAGATTCCTGTCTCATTATCTTTTGTGTATTTGCTATAGGTTTTTGCTTTGTAGTCACAATGAGGCTTACATATAGAAACATATTTATAACAGTTTATTTTAAATTGATAACAACTCAAGTTCGAACTTCTAAATCTCTACATTTTAACTCTTTCACCCCATGTTTTATTTTTTTATTTTACATTTTATCTGTTTTTATTTTGTGTATCCTTAAACTAATTATGGTAGTTACACTTATTTTTACTGCTTTTGTCTTTTAACCTTCATCCTAGCTTTATAAGTGATTAATTCACTACCTTTAATATATATGTACCATTTCATATGTTTTCTTATTACTAATGAATGGTCTTTATTTTTAGCTTAAAGAAGTCCTTCTAACATTTTTTGTAAGGCAAGTTTAGTAATGATAAACTCATTTAGCTTTAATTTGTCCGGAAATGCTTTATCTCTCCTTCAATTCTCAATGATAACTTTGCTGGGTAAGTATTCTAGGTTGAAAAAATTTTTTTTCTTTCAACACTTTGACTATATTGTACCATTGCCTTCTGGCCTGCAGAGTTTCTGCTGAAAAATCTGCTGACAGTCTTATATAGTTCTAGTTATGTAACAAGTCATTTTTTCTCTTGTTGCTTTTAAGATTCTCTCCTTGTCTTTAACTTTTGACATTTTAATTATTATGTGTCTTGATGTGGGTCTCTTTGATTCATCCTAATTCGAAGGCTCTGGGCTTCCTGTTTCTTGATGTCTGTTTTTCTTGGTTAGGAAAGTTTTTGGCCATTATTTCTTCAAATAAGTTTTCTTCCTTTATTTCTCTCTCTCTCCTTCTGAGATTCCTATAATATAAATATCCATCTGGATAATGTCCATAAGTCCCTTAACTTATCTTTTTTTTTTTTTTTTTTCTGCTCTGATTGGGTGAGTTCCTCAGCCCTGTCTTTGAGTTAACTGATGGTTTATTCTGTTTTATTTGTTCTGCTAGTGAGCCCTATAATATATTTTCTAGTTTAGTTATTGTATTCTTCAGTTCTGTGACTTCTGTTTGTAACTTTCTTATATTATCTCTCTATGTTGAAATTTTCACTTTGTTTATCCATTTTTCTCCTGATTTCAGAGGGCATATTAATGACCATTACTTTGAACTCTTTATGAGGTAAATTACTTCTCTCTCTTTCACTAAGTTTTTTTTCCCCCTTGTAGTTTTTATCTCGATCTTTCATTTGGAATATATTCTTTTTTCTTTTTTTTTTTCATTTTCTTGACTGTTGTGTTGGTTTCTACGCATTAGATGAAACAACCATCTTTCCCAGTCTTGAGAGATAGACTAAGAGATAAATTTTATTGTTCAGTCCTGACCTAGGTTTTACTTACCTCTCAAACCTTAGTGATCATACAAGCAAACTATTTTATTTTTAATAACACTCAGTAGTTAAAAGATGTCAAGACCAATCAGTGTCCCAAAGGGGTGGATCTCAGTCAGCACCTAGGCTTAGACTGATTAGAAGCCAGATCCTCAGGCAGCAGCTTTTAAAGCATGCAAATATATGTAGTCCTATGGGACCACAAGCATAAGACCCACTGGCCCCCAAAGCTAGGTAATCTGGAGGTATCCTCTGGGCAGCAGTCACAAAAATTGAGGCTCCAGGAGAATGTATAAGTTCTTTTCTTGGAGATACTGGTATTCTGTAATAAGAAGGAGGGAATATGGCATTCCTTGGCCTATATTCCCTCAGTGTACCTCTGTAGCCTCTAGATGTGTGCCAAATCTGAAGCCTGCCCCTAAAGTCAAATCTTCAGGACCAGCCAGTAGGCCTCTTTCACAGAAAGACAGGGGATGTGTTTCAGTCTGCTGTCTATGTGGTGCCCTGGGGATGGTGGCCTGCTAAGAACTGAATTTCTGATTGTTACAGTCCCATGGAATTTAGGATTGTAGGCAACCCAAGACTCCAGACCCATGCAATCAAGGGGCATCCTTGGGATAGCAGCTGAAAAAGAAATGGGTCACCAGATGTGTTTAGAAGCTCCCTTCTTGGAGATTCTGGTGCTCTGGAGTACAGTAGAGGGAGAATCGAAGATGATGCCCACTGGTTGGAGTGAGGCAGAAGGAAAGTATAAAGATGGTACCCACTGGAAAAAAAATATAAAGAAAAAAATAAGAAGATAAAGAAAAGAAAAAGAAAAGAAGAAAAAAAGGAAAAGGGGGAGAGGAAGAAAGAAAATAAAGATGACACTCATGAGCTGTAGCAAGGCAGAGGGAGAGTACAGAATATGGTGCCCACCAGCTGGAACATAAAAATGACATGTACTAAAAAGGAAAAAGAAAAAGGTAAAAAATGATGGCACCCATGAAAGTGCAGGAAGATGTCACTCACAGGAGAGTAGGAAGATGGTGCCGCCAGCTCCTATCCCCAGAGTATCTCAGTAGGCTACACTACTTGGACTAATGCTTTAAAATTAGCAAATTAGTATTTTTCCTATAAAGTCTGGGCATTTTTTTCCACTGGACCCTGGGGCAGGGAAGTATGCAATTGAGTGCTTTAAAAGCTATTCCTCAGTTTATCACAGGCTTGCAGATCTCGTGAGCCCAGTGGTCTTTAAAGCCAGATATTTTGGGGGGTCATCTCTCAGGTGCTAGTCTTATAAGATGGGGTGCCCAATGTGGGGTAGGTATAAATTCTTTGCTCTACAGAGAAAACCTCCATGTTTTCAGTTCTCTTCAAATTGTGAGTTGCTATGCTAGGGGGGCACAGTTGGCCTTTTTTATTCCCTTCAATTTGATTTCTCTCTCATTTGCCCAGTGTAAAGGGGTCACTCTGGTAGTTTTTAGGGTTGTCTTTTTTTTCAGAGAAAATTATTCCATATATAGCTGTAGATTCAGTGTGTCTATAGAAGGAGATGAGTTCAGGATCTTCCTAGATCACCATCTTGAAATGGAACCTCTGTTGTTTCTTTCCAAGAAATTTTATTCTTCATATTTAGCTAATATACAAAGTATGATCCTATTAAATTTGATCATTGTCCATATAGCTACAAATAGGTAACCCATTATTTCCTTCTCTTTCAAATGCTGAGAACCTCCAATATGAATTCATGAGTATAAGATTCAGTGAGACTGAAGCCATAAGACATGATTAGTATCATACTATTATATATTAAATGGTCACAATTTTTTTTTCTGCTTGACATGTAGTGAATGGCAATGCATTAAAGTTTTTATTAGATTAATGGCCTAATGATTAATGCTAGGGTGCACATTTATAATTAGTCTGTGGAGAAAATTGCAATGAAACATGGGAAATGTCTGGAACATAAATTCACTGGTATAGCATTTGTACCATTGCGTTTTAGCTCCTAGCTAATGTACTGATAAGATCACGTATGTGGAAGTGGTTTACATTGTAGTGTGAAATGTAAAATAAGGAATTCTTATTGTCATTGCTTTCTTGCTAATTTAAGGGTTTGTACTGAAATGCATACGCAGCAAAATAAAACACAAAAAGTTTATTTTTTTAAATACAAATGGGTCAGATTCATTTAGAAGCTAATCTCATCAATAATGCACTAATATGCAGAAAGAAGTGTATTCTGGTTACAAGGCCATGATTATAGACAGTAAACTGTAGGTCTTTGTCAGTAGATAGCTTTCCCATTGCGGTTAGTGGATAGTAATGTCATCAGAGAACAAACATGTAACACTTACTCAGATGATCAATGTTTTTAGATAGTCCTTTCGTGGCCTATACAGAGAATTCTTCAGAGAGAAGACTGTTTTAAAATCCACAGTAATTTGTTTTAATAGACTGATCAAAGTGTTAGCAATTATGCCCCTTGGTCATCTGAAATAGTTAAAGTTATAGCACCGCAGCACATCCAGGTCCAAAAGTGCTAATTTGGACCGAAATAAATTGGTAGAAACCACTTTTGAAACATGGATGCCATGAAACAGATTTACATTTTTCTCAAAATAGTCTGGGAAAAGTAACTGGAATTCACTAGAGAAGATTTTATCACTAGCAAACCTGAAGTACAAATGTGTCGCTGCACTGTAAATATTTCACTAGCTTGAGAACAGAGTAAGCTTCCTTCCAAAAACAAAAAAAAACCAAAAAAACAAAAAACACTAGGCAACAGATGAAATAGCCTTTTCTATAATTGCTTGTCCTAAGTCCGTTAATCAGTAATGAGATTCTGGCATTCTTTTATTGTTTTCCATCTATATAGGATAGATGTTTTAACTTGGCATTAGGGAGCACATGATTAAAAAAAAGAAATTAGAAGTGGTTTAAAACTGTATTCATATTCTTATGTAAGTTCACTCTAAAATACCTATGCCTAGATAAGCCTCTCAACCCTTTCTTTTATTTGAAACAGGAAATCATTTGAGGTTTATCCCTGTAGGTTTGAGAACAACTTTTCCCTTGAAGAACTCACCTAAACTCAGATCTTTTTGAAGACAGTTATTCAGTTACTGCTGCTAATAGAATACAAAAGAAAACTAAGAGCTTTGAGTTATAGACTTTCTACATAAAAACAAGAAATGATTCACCTCCAAAAATGTTATACACATAGTCTTGATTAATATTCTATACTATTCTTACCTCAGCAATTGGAAGATCAAAAGGAAGCAAATTTTCCAATGTTGTAAATAGCAGTGCCCTGTGATAAACCCACAAACTACCAGCCACTGAAGAGTAACTGATGATAATTTTAGTTTCTCATCCTGAAGCAGTGTCATGATTAAGGGCTGACAACAGCTCAACCTTTACATAACCCTTACATTTGAGACTCAGTTCAGTAGCTTCAAATGAGCACTGAATTTTCATTCTCTTGAATATCCCACTCTCAGCTCAATGTCATTATTTCCAAAAGTAAACCCATCTGCTCACCACTCCTTAACCCATTCTTCTCACCAATTACTCAAATTCACCATTGACTCCAACTTTTTTTCAATATTTGGCTTGAAACATTGATTTTATTTTCCATCTCCCTCATCAACCATCTCTAACTAGTCACAAAAAAAAATCTGTTTGTTCTTCTTATGGAGTATTTCTAACATTTGACTCCCTTACTATTGTTTATTACAATGATTATAGTCATAACTTCACTGATAATCCTAACTGGTATCCTTGAGTATGGTCTCTCCCTTTTACAGTCCAACAAATAAAAAAGCTTCATCTTTCTTATTCAAATGGTGGAATTACAGCCCATCGTAGCCACTAATTCTGATCCAATCAGATCATGAGCACAGCTAAGTTTTGAACAACACATTTGTTTTCTTCAAGCACATACTTATGAGGCAGTAAATATAAGTGTTCTCTCCTTCTACTGCTCTATAACCTTGTTTAAAAACTTTGGAGTAATCCTAAACTCTTCTCTCTCCCTCTTCACATATTTAATGAATCCCCAACACTCTGTAAAGGTCTCTCAAATTAACCTCTTCTTTCTAAATCCTCTCAACTACTTTAGATCAAACTTTCCACTTTTCTTCTTGAATAACAGCAATAGACTTCAGTTTTCTCTCTTAACTTTTGTCTTATCTCCAGCCTCTTCAAATCCATCCTCCACATTACTATCAGAGTTATTGTTCTAAAATATTTATTTGATTATGTTGTTCCCTTATTTCAATAACTCACCATCATGTACATCAGTTTCTCAAAGCATAGCCAATGATCACCTGCATCTAAAGAATTAAGGGTGTTTGTTGAAAATATAGATTTCAAGATCCCACTTCAGACTACTGGGTCTGAATTTTTGAGAGTAAACTCTGAAATAATAATTCTAACAATCTCATTGGCCCTCAGATTAATGTCTAACTCACATGTTACCATGATCTTGTTTCTGTCTATTTTCTAACTTTATATCTGCCTGCACCTTCAACCTATACCTGTATTGCAGCCCGTTAAGATTGCTGTGTCCCCTTAATATTTTTTGTTCTTTCATACATATGGATTTTCAAGCATAATGTTTATTTTGCCTTAGTTGCTCTTTGCCACCATGTCTGTAAAATACCAGTCATCCTTCAAAATTCAGTGCAAGCAACATCTTACTTGGGAAGCTTTCACTGTCCTCAACTCTACCTAGTTTCATTTGATAACTCACTTCTCATTTATCTGATAGACCCTATAACACTACTTTGCCATTATTTCCTTGTATGCTTGTTTTTGTTTTTGTTTTTTTTTCTTTTCAGGGGACTATTAGCTTCTTAAGAACTACTAATATACCTTACTTAAGTTTATATTTTTAGTACCTACCGTAGCGCTCAATAAATATGTGTTAAAGGCATGAGTAAATAAATGAATGAGTGAAGGAAGAAGTAAAGATGAGAGTGAGTAGCAGTATTTGCAATTGTGTCTTACCAAAATATCTACTGTAGATTTTATTTTATGGTATTGAAATTGAACAGTAAATATTCATTTTTTTCCCATCTGCCAGTCTGGCATAATTGCAACTCCTACCTCAGGATAAATTAGTCAATGTTCATAAAATGCTTTCTTTCACTCCATCACCTCTAAGCATTTATTTACTAGAAAATAAATTGATGCATTATCAATATCTAGACCACAATTATGATTTATGTCCTAAATACAATTAAACTTTTTTCTCTACCTAGTTCTAAAATCCAATCTGTTTTTATTCTCGTATGTAGAGTCTTACATTGTTTAGGGCTAGTTTGAGAAGTATGTTACCTCAAGCTCAGACTGCCTCAAGAGATATAGAAACCCATGGGTCTTGACAAATTCAAAAAACAATGGTAAGATGCTAACAGAACTTATAGAAGATCCTCTCTCTGAAGAGGAACAGAAGCATGTATCAAATAAGAGCACTTCCAAGGGATCCATGACTATATAAATATAAATATGTAACCACATGAAACACAGACAGAGAACTACATGACATTGCCAATCTTCTTTTCTTGGTAAGCACAATCTTACATTCCATGTGTTTGATGTTATAATTTCTGTCTAGAAATTGAGGCAATAATAGATGATTGTACGTGGCATCTCCCCCTTCCTATTATTTTGTGTTATTTTAAAGATACGTCAACTCTAAAAGTTTTGGGAAACACCAATGTATCATTGAATGTTCACAATTATTATTATGTCCATTTTACAGATAAGGAAAATTAGTCTTTGTGAGTTTCATTTTTATTTTTGTTTCAACTTGTCTAAAGGCATGCGGCAATTCAGTAGCAGAGCTGGGACTCAAACCCATCAATGGCTTAAATCAGTGTTCCTGCTCATAGCTACTAAGCTGTGCTTCCTTTATGATAAGACAATGAAAGGACAGGCATATTAATTAAGTCCTGTGTCAGGGGCTAAGATTAAGGGGAATGGGGATTCTCAGTACAACTTGTACAACCTTTCAGTGTTCCTACCTCAATTTTCTTGGACTCATTTTTGGATTCTAAAATAAGAGGATTGCAATGGAAGAGATTTAAAAACTATGGACTCTACAGTAAAGTGGTCTAGTGTTGACCAAGCAACTTCCTTAGCTACAAGAGATGTCATTTTGTGTACAGATATCAGGTGCCCTGGCAGACTCCAGGTAGGCATCACAGGCAGAAGCAATGGAGTGGAAAGGAATTTAATTAACACCAGCAAAAACAGTATTGTCTTTGGAGGGCCCCTTTGTGGTAGCACAAGCATTGCTTCAAAGCTGCCACTTTGAAGATTGTGTAAATGAGATTGAAGATAATAAAGGAGAAAATTGCTGCTTTGGCAAAGCCAAGAGCACTTTTTCACAAAATACATGTGAGCTTCTCCTGGAGAAACCTCAAAATTATTTAAGAAGAATTTTCTTTTTTGGAGCTAGGAAAACAAAAATATTGTGACAGTGTATCATGATGTATTTTAATAGAACTATTTTAGTTTTCATTATTGTGAAGATTACGAATATCTTATAATTCTTAGATATACTATTTTACTTTATGACTATCTTCCACTCAAAACAATCATACCAAGTTAGAATCACCAAGTCAAAAAAAGCAGACATTAGAGCAATGTTAGACTGCAAAGGGTTCAAAGGATAAATGAACCACCACATTTGAAATTTCTTTAAGTCTAAAGCTAATTAATAAAATAAAAACATGAGTTACAAATAGTTTTTTTTAAATTCTGAAAAACTAGGAAACTTCAGAATAAAAATATATAAAGATTTTTAATGTTGTAGAGTCTATACCCTTATTCCTGTCAGTATTATGTCTACTGTTTTATATCTACTGTTTTCTGTTAAAGAAATGGATGAACATTTGGCTTTAAGTTTACTTTTTTCTAGCTCTATTAAAATATAATTGACACATAACATATGTAAGTTTAAATTGTACACTATAATGATTTGATGCACATATATATTGTGAAACAATTACCACAGTAAAATTAGTTACAATAAGATCACCTCTCTTGTTACAGTTTTTTACTTAGAGTCTGTTTTGTCTGATATAAGTATAACTACTCCTGTTCCCTTTGGTTTTCATTTGAATAAGTAGCTTTTTCCATTTCTTCACTTTGAGCTTATGTGTTTCCTTAAAGCTGAAGTGAATCTCTGGTAGGCAGAATATAATAAGGTCTTGGTTTCTTATCCATCTAGTCACTCTAGGTTGTCTGACTAGAGAATTTAGTCCATTTACATTTAATTATGATAGGTAAGGACTTACTAATGCCATCTCATTGTTTTCTGGCTGTTCTGTGGTTTCCTTGTTCCTTTCTTCTCTTGCTGTTCTTCAAACTGACAATTTTCCATAGTGGTATACCCGCCTATTGCAGGTTTTAGTGGGTGCTGTTCATCTCTCATTTCATTTACTTTACTTGTCCCTTATTTTAGATTTTTCTCAAATATCACCTTTCATAGAGATTCGTTGACCACCCCATCCAAAGTAACTCCAAATACAGCCAGTTATTCTACCATAACTCTCTAGCCTTCTTCTTTATTGCTTCTTGTCTCCCACTGTAATACTCCCAATGTCAATTAGTATACACAGCATATAATAAACACACTGATCGAATGAATGAAATGACTCATTAACTAATGTTTTTAATTACTCTGTGTGTGGTACAGTGTAATTTGCTTAGTATATAGTGGGGAGTACAATAGTTATGGTCTCTGCCCTCATGTAGTTTATAATCAATGAGACAAACATTAATCAAAAAGTCACACAAATAAGTATATAAACTGAATACTTTATTTCTGATGTTGCAGTTGGCACCTAGAAGATGCTGCAGTATACCTGTGAATCACTCAGATTCTTGCCAGTAAACAGAATCTGACTTCAATGATTCAAATATTCTAAATAAGAGAATACTTGCAGAGGCATGGACAGTGCTAAAGGAATAAATAAAGAATTTGAGGTGCTCAGAGACCAAGAGGAGAAACCCACTGCTACCCTTAGGGTTAAAGGGTTAAGAGGAGGAAACAATATTTTTGGAACACAGTGAGTACTGAATCCTTGAAAGGGACCACACAACAGGTGCTGTAATTCATAAGAGATGGCAGTCACTGCCAGAAACATAGCCAAATGAGGGTTGAGACAGGAGGATATATCCCAATGCCACTCTCGTTCTCTCTTCTGACGTGCTTATACATCATCCAATTGGCCAAATTCAATTGGAATCCAGGTGGCAAGAGGGTATGGGTGACAAAGTCCCTGGATGTCAACCTTCTGGGGCACAAATTAAACAGGGAAATATGGAGTTTGGATTTTGAGTGTGTGCATTGAGGGATATTGGGTAGGAGGGTATCAGGAACAGAGAATAGCCAGGAAGACTTGGAAGGGCTGAGCAATATAATAATAAAGATTCATTTGCTTCCCTTCCTACCCTATCACACAGGAGTACAGTGTTAGCATCATGACAAATATCCAATAAAGGGAAAAATTTAGTCATTTAAGCTTTATACAGTTTTAATCTTTAAAATTTTACACTTTTGTTCTCATAATCTAAGCATTCGTTCATGATCCTGAAATGTTCTGCTAGTAATGTTTTTTCCTAACTGAAAGAAAAAGTTATTTTCTTTTAAAACTAGGAAGTTCTCGTCCCCAGATCTCACCTCAAGGTGAGACAATTTACTAATTATGATTCTGTGGAAAATAATAAACATCCTCAAATAATTGTTATGCAGAGTGGTCTATTTTAAAAACAGCTTTAAAAAGCTTGTTTTAAAAAACCCTGAATTATTATTTAAATAAGGATTACTACATTAAATATATTTTTGGCAAATATCTGTGTTCTTGGCAGTTTGTTGCAACAGGAGTTTTCATTCTCCCCCTCACCTCCTGTGCCAGTTATGAAACAATTGTCTCTCAGCTCTAAACCTCCCCATCTACACTCTGCTCTGTGATGCTAGAACTGGGCCTCTGCAAAGAACATTTTTCCCCTTTTTTTAACTGTTATGTTCTGTCATTGGGAGGAAGACTGGAAGCAGGAGGCGGGAGGGGACCTGTGGATGCTTACTGTTTCTATCAGCATTGTCCCAGCAGTGGCAGGTGTTCCAGTAGCAGTTGGTTCCAGTTGCAGGTGGTTCCAGTTTCCAACCTTTTTCTTACAGCCGGAACCAGCTTCCCTGTGATCCCTCTGTGGCACCACCAGCACCAGTTGAGCTGCTTACTCTGAGTCCCGCCTCCCGGAGTGCCTCCCCCAAGCTTCTAGAGCTTACGGATTTCAACCTTACTACTTTGTTTCCAACTCTGAGGATGGTACTTGATTTCTGTGTTTACCATCTCTAAGCTACCTTAGTGTCTTCCTTTCACTTTTTCAGCTCTCTTGCAACTGTTTAACCAATTCCATGTATTAAATTCTTTGTTAAAACTACATAGTTTATATTTTTCTGACTGGGCCTAGACAGATACACTCCTTGCTTGTCATTGTGCCTTTATCTCATCCCTCAACCCAATTTACTTTTTTTTAAGAGGTGAGTAGTCATCCCTATAGCCACAAACACATTGCTTCATATGGCTTGAGATAGAATTTCAATGAATCTGGAAATATCGAATTATTCGATCAAAATTTATTCCATCAAATTTATTTGTGCATCTTCTAGGTGTCAGGTGCTGTACTTAGGATGGTAAGAAATATTTCTGGGTGTCATCATAAACCTACAGTCTGGTAGTAAAGACATATTTTATGTGAGGGAAAAAATCTACCATAAAATGCAAGGCCATGTAGATCCATGATATGTGATATTTAGAGAAAGAAGGGATTCAGTGAGGATTTAATAGTTAAAAATTACTTCATGCAGGAGTTGGGACTTGACCTCTCTCAAATGAAAGGAAGAAGGCAAGCAAAGTATTAAAAAAACAGAAGACATTATGAATAGAAGAGTAATTTGAGACAATATGTGGATGCATATTGTTAGGCAGTAGCTGATATTTGTAGGTTTTATTTCCACTTATTCATCCATTCCATTTATTTATCTATTCATTTATTCCACACTTATTTTGCATATGCTTTCACTATTTCAGGCCCTCTGAAATCAATGGGACACCTGAGATATGCTGGTAGACCAAAACGAACACACCTCTGTCCCTGGCAGATTCATATTTTGATAGGAGAAATGGAGTTTGTCAAATAATCACACCACAAATGTATAATAGTCACCATGATATTTTCTATTTAAAAAAAAAAACGGTCCATGGGCTATGTAAAGATATAATAGAGGTAATTAAGCAAAGTGGGGAAGGAGTAGTCTTCTAGGTCAGGTAACCGGCGCATGCTAAGATTTACAGGGAGAAGGAATAAGGTGGGCACAAATGCCTAGAAGAAGGTCTATGTGTCTGGAAGAAGGAGGGAGTGAGGAATGATGGGTTCTATGGAATGCCATCCATTGCCACTTTACCAGATTCACAGAAGCATTGCAAATCAATAGATGTAGGAGACCAATAAGAAACAGGAAGGAAACTGCCAGAGCCACCTTCTATTTACATAAACCAGCAGCCCTTGGTCAGAGTTTCAGCCCAAGGAAGTAACATTCCAGGCCATAAGCCAAGAGAATAGAAGAGATGAGTCCTCACCCCAGTGTGCCATAGAGGAACCTTGTTCACTAATGATTCCACAGGAAACAGAGAAACAGGAGCGGTCTCTAATGTGGAGACAAAGGACTAGCTCTCTTCGGCAGGGCATTTTCATTTCGCATGCACACAGTAAAGCATGCTAGAATCTTCTGTAATGTATCTTGATAGTCTCAAAGATGCATGAATTTATTAAGAGTGCAAATGACTTGGTTATAGAAAACAGCTTCAGCATTTGGCATAATGAATGTAAATATTGCATGTGATAGAAAAATAATCGAACACCTTCTTTATTTAAAACAGGTTTAATTAATGTCAAGAGCTGTAACAAGTGGTAATCTCCCCCTACTTGTCTCCTTCTCACCCTGTGTGCAAATGCTCCCCGCTGCCTTGTTTACCTGCAAACTTTAGAGTCTAAATGCACAGGAGGGAGTTTATGCTTTATTTCTAAAGCTCTCTTCTTTCCTTCAGAGATAGCTCTTTCCGTTAGAGAAACTATTCCCAAAGCCTCTCAAAAATTCTTTTCTCATAGACAAGCTCTGTGTCTTGCACTTCTTGCGGTGACCTACACAGCCCCACTCCAGGTTTACAGGCCTAACCATCAGGAGCAGGAATGTAGGTCATCTTTATCGGCTACTGCCTAACAACTGGACTCCTTTCTTCTCTCATTCTGCCTTCAGATTGACTCCACAGGGATGCTAAACAAGACAAGAAACTGGTTGGGTGTCAAAAGCAAATGTCAAGAAAACAGAGAGAATTGTATTAGGCTTACAAAGTAGCCAGGAGGGATT
>NW_011888889.1:3648005-3658853 GCF_000151845.1 Pteropus vampyrus | reverse complement strand
TTGATTCCTGTTATTGAAAGGGTCTCGACTAGAACAAAGGTAGATAGGTTCCTTTCACCAGGCATCTGCTTTTCCATGCCTGAAACCTCTCTCCCGCACATCAGCACCCTCTGGGCTCTATGCTCTATGACTGAACCAAAGAGTTAATACTTATACATAACATGTCTCCTGTCTCAGTGTCTCAAAGTGTTAGGTATCCCATTTACCAGTTAGAATTCAATATCTCTCAAACAACGTTGGGAAGTGACCCCTAAGAGTAATCATCCCAGGCCCTTTGGTAGATGGGTGGGACAGATAGTACTGGCAGAACAGACACAGCTGCCTCGCTAGCTCCTGTAATGCTTTTCCTCCCTTTTATTCACGACCCCCTCCACCACCACCACCAATAAACCTCTAGAGAATTTTTTCCATGAATTTAAGACAACTACTTCTCTGATGAAAGGTCAAGAATCAGTTAATCAGCAAGTTAACAGCACCAGAGTGTTTCTTACAATTTGCTAGGCACCTTGGGAATACAGACAGAAGTGCAAGGTTACCATGGTTGTAAGGCAAGAATTCTAAGATAAGCCAGTACCCTCTCCTGTGGGTACTTGTAATAAAGGTGAAAAAAGTTAGAGAAGAGTAGCAATCTATAGAGCCTATAGTGCTTGAGGGAATTTAAGAGGACACGAGACTTGCTCAAAGCCTCAAAAGGTAAAATTATTTGGATAGATAGTTAGTAAATGACCCTACCAGGGTCCTCAGAGATTAAATGTGTGATATTTAAAGGCAGAATAGTAACCACACATGTCATAATAAAAAATAGGATGGGCCAATCACCCCGGAATTGTTGGGTGTTTCTTTTAGAAAAACAGATGCACAGTAAGTAGCTCCAGTAGTCCTGGGAGAATGGTCTAAATAAAATGTGAATTTTGAAAGTTTTTTAAAAGCTATGCCATACCTAGAGAGTTGATCACATAAGAGGAAGTTCTGAGAGCTTCAGACACTGGTACCATGACCAGAACAGCTCTCCCACAACTAGTCCTACCTATTATCCAATTCCAAAGCTACTTCCACAAACTTGATAGTTTAAAACACAGAAATGTATTTTCTCACAGTTTGGGAGGCTAGAAATCTGAAATCAATGTGTCAGTAGAGTTAGTTCCTTCTGAGAGCTATAAGGGAGATTCTCTCTGTTCCATGCTTCTTTCCTAGTTTCTGGAAGTTACTGACAACCCTTGGCATTCCTTGATTTGTAAATGCATCACTCCAGTCTCTGCCTCCATCATCTCATGGTCATCTTCTCCATGTGTTTTTCTGTGTTTCATGTGACATTTCCTTCTCTGTGTCTCTCTCTTCTCTTTATAAGGACCAGTTATATTGAGTTAAGAGTCCATCCTACTGCAGTATGACCTCATCTTAACTAAGGGCATCAGCAATGTCACTGTTTCCAAATAAGGTCACTTCCCAAAGTACTGAAGGTCAGTACTTCAACATGTCTTTTGGAGACACAAGTCAACCCATAACCCATCTGCCTTATGACTCCCCAAAATTCATTTCCTTCTCATAAGCAAAATACATTCACAGCATCCTAATATCTTCAAAAGTTTTAACCCATTCTATTATCAACTTACATGCAAAATCTCATCTAAATATAACCAACTAAAAAAGTACCAGATATCATCATCTAAATCAAATAGGGGTTAGATTCTGTTAGATCCTGAGGCAAAATGCTTCTCCATTTATGGACCTGTGAAACCAGGTAATTATTTGTTTCCAAAATACAATGTGAGATAGGTATCGGATAAATGTTCTCATTCCAAAATAGAAAAATTGGAAAGTAAAAAGGAGCCACTAATCTAGAGCAAGTTTGCAACTGAACAGAGCAAATTCCATTGAGTTTCAAGGTCTGAGAATGATTCTCTGTGGCTTGATATTCTGTTATCTGGGACCATTGAGGTGACTCTACCCAATAGACCTTGGTGGCACCTCTGCACTCTAGAACTGAGGAGACAATGGCCTCTACATCTGTGGCTCCGCCCACAGAGCCATTTTTCCTCCATCTCATCTCTGTCCCTTTCAGTCCAGTTTGGCAGTTTTTGTGCTGTTATATGGTTCTCAAAATCTTGTTAGTCTTCCGTGGATGTTGGTCTTCTAAACGGATCCACACCCTTAGATATAAGGGCTCTCCACAGATCCTTCCTGGATAATAGCATCTCTATCTCTGGCTTTTGCTGAGGTAGTAGATTGGTTTCAGGAGTTACACTCCTAATTTCTTTAGCAAAAGGTTGTCCAGCTACACCCTTAGCCCTGTACCAGAACGGTCTGTCAAAAGGCTGACATTTTCCCAAAACATCAAGTTCTGACTTCTTTCTACTTAAGAGTTTACTATTCAATTTATTTCTTTTCTCTCACATTTTATTATAAGCAGCAAGGAGAGACCAAGCTGTACTCTACATCTTGCTTGGAAATCTCTGCAGCTAAATATTCAAGTTCATTACTTACAAATTCTACTTCTCACCACTGAACAGTAGAACATAATTCTGCCAAGTTCTCTGCCACTTTATAATAAGGATAATTTTTCCTTCATTTTCCAGTAACATGTTCCTCATTTCTATCTGCAACCTCACCAGAGCACCTTCAGCCTTCATATTTCTAACATTCTGTTCATGGGATATATATAATCTCTAAAATGTTAGAAGCTTTCTCCATAGTCAATTTCTCTTCAAGGCAATCTAGACTCTTTCTATCATGCACCTCAAAATTCTGCCAGCCCTTGCCCATTACCCAATTTCATAGCCACTTCCACAGTTTTAGGTATTTGTTATAGCAACACCCCACTTGATAAAACTAAAATCTATAAGGAAATGCAAACTGCAAAAGAACGATCATGATGTCTTATACATCTTATGTTTTCCAATTTTGTAATTATAGTGATGATCATGTAGTGAGAATTCAATAGTATTTGCTGATTTGTTAATTGATTGATGAGAGTCAGCCACTATCAATAAGCCTTGAAGAATGAACCAGGAAACAATATTAAACTTCATTAAAAAAGATTTTATTGGGTCTATAAGAAGTATTTTGTGACTTTCAAGGTTTCTAACCACTAGAAAATTATATTGTATTGCTTCTCTAGAGAAAGAATGCCTCTTATGATTCTTCCATATGGGATGTATAATATAATCCACAGTCACAGAATAAGTTATTTATTGTTTATCATCCTTTCTCTTTCTTTTGAATTCTATGCTCACATGTCAACTTTGAGTTATTAAGACAAAAAGGGCATCCCAAATTATATGTTATTTTATTTAATAAAGTATTTTCAGGAAATTATCCCAGATAAGAGAGTAATATTTTATGAAGTAATACCAAACACAAATATAGACAAGAGCTATCCATTTATTAAATATTGAGGAACAGACAGTGAAAAGTCATAGTGAGTAAGCTCAGTCTGACGCTACATGGACTAAATAAGGTCAAGTGTTAGGATATGAAGCTAGAACATACAGACTTGGTTTCTTACCTGCAAAATCTTATATGTCCAGCTAAGAAGTCATGTAATGGTAAGGCATTGCAGGATTTTTATTTAATTAGGACATAAAATGTTTACTCCAGGGAATAATGTAAAGAATGGGTTAGAATAAATTTGCACTAGAGAAGAAATAGCGCTACATGTTCATATATGTAAACGCTAAGCTACCACCATCTGAGGACTATGCTCCAGATCTTAAAAGAGATAGCATGCCCTGTTGGTAAGATATTCTGTGAGGTTGCCAGCTGTAATATTTGACAGTTAATGTTTCTGATTAGTTTTGGCTTATAGTTAAGTTACTGTGCTGGTAAATAAGACTATGGTCTTTCTTTTCCATTCTCAGTATGGAACTCTCTTAATTAAGTCGAGAAAAGGGAAAAAAGTGTAGAAACCTGCCAATATTAATGAGGTGTGGGGAAGTTCTTAGCAACGTTACAGAACCAATTATGAAAACTCTATAAGCTTGGGAAACTGTGACATTTTATAACACTTGAAAACAAAAGCTTGCTAGGTATCTTTTCCATTAGATAGCCCGTTATGAGAATTTTATACTCAATAAAAAGGGGAAAAAGCAATTTACTATTTCATGTTGAAGAAAAAGAAAGCGAGAATTGATAACAAATAAGCACAATAAGTCAACTAGTCAACAACAGTTATTGAGCGCCAACTGTGAAATTTATCATTAAATGTGTTGAAGGTTTCTGTGTTTTCGTCAGCTCCTGTGGTAGCTTACCTATTAGCAACATACACAGAGCTCGCCCCTCCTGTTATAAAGATGGGTGGCATTCTTACCTGGACAGGCTGAGGAATATCAATAAAAAGTACTTTTTGAAAAGACATTTTCTAATGTAGATTATACAGTTTTCCAAACAAAATCATTTTCATCTGCCTAAAAGTTTTAGGTCTTTACAAGTATTTACTCCAAGCAGTATTTCTCCAACTACTGCTGCATGTGAAACGTTTATTTTACAAAACTGTCATTAACCCCACCAGGCTGTCAAGAAAAACTATTAATAGATAAGAAAGAAAAAAAAAGAAATGAGAAGATTTTATGTCAGAAAATAAAAATAAAATTGGCACCAAAATGCAATGAGAAAGAATGTGAAATAGTGGGAAAGGACTATATATAATGTAAGAGTGAAGTCGATAAGGGTAGGACAAGAGCCCAATGCTAGTTTTTCCAATACCTTAGACTTAAAATTAAGAATAAACATTAAAAATTTCTTGCAACTAAATTGCATCTGGGTATCATAAGATGAAGGATTATACAGTTCTCTTTTCCCAAATAATCCCTTGACTTCTCCGTGTAAAGTCCATTTTGTCAGATACCAGTAAACAAAGAGACTGAAGGTAACTGTGAGAGAGGAGAAAAAGTTTTCTATCCCATGATAAAAGGTAAGGCATAAAAAGATTTAAAAAACTTTCAGTGATTGTCAAGTGTCCCAGTGTCTTAATTACACTAAAGAGAAAAGCAGCTGATAGGGAAGATCACACTGTTGCATTGTCTCAGCCTTTCCAAAACTTGATACACTAAATGTCTAGAAAGACAATTTGAATTTTGTATATTTTATAACTGAAGTCAGTTATCTTCTGATTTTTAGTCTTTGCCTTTATCATGAGATAACAATCATATTTTAGAATGTTTATTCATAAATTAGGAAATGCTCATTGAACACATATGGTACCAAATTCGATGTGGTGAACATATGAAAAAGAAATAGCAATACAATTTCTACTCTCAGAAACTTTTCAGTCTGGGGTACAGGTGCATAAAAGAATGCAAAGCAATGAGTACAATAAACTAACGTAAACATAAATGCCCAAAGTGTCTGTCCCTTACATTTAGAATTTAACGTAGAGTATTAGAAGACTGGAGTATCTTATATAATCTTATATAATCTTATACAACTTGCTTTTGTATATGTTAAGCATCAATTTCCTCATCTGTAAAGTGAAGCTGTGTTTAAAATTATATGTTTCTCAGACCATTTTGTGGAAAGCGCAGTGGAGGAAAAGGTCATTTAGTATAGTATATGATAAATACATGGAGAATATATAATTCTGCAGAGTATTTGTGCTGTCTTTTATAAAACCATATTCTTGAATTTCTCAAAGCATTCCACATATTCAAATAAAATCAACATATTTCAAATGATTCATCCAAAATATACACTTTTGGTATTATTTTTTTCATCAAACAATTAAATGTAGCTGGGAGGAACATATAATCAATATAGTAATTTTTTAATGTACGATTTCAAACTATAACATTTTAACTAAGCTTATACACACTTAGTGGAGTATTGTGCCAGCTTTTGATGATTTACCTTTTAGAAAGTTATATTTTAGTGATAAAACATTGGCTTTTATAAAGGTCACATTAAGTAAGTTATGTGGAATCTGCTTCTGTAACAAACAAAACCTCTTCTTATCTAATTTTCTCCACCACCTACCACTCCATTTGTCTGCTTCACCCTCCTACAAAACTCCTCAAAGGATTATAACTTCTCTCTTTACTTCATTTCTTCTCATGTCTCTCAAACCATGTCCAATCATGCTTCTCTTCTCCTTTTCCAAACAGTGCCTCTGGTCAAAGTAACCGATGATCTTAGTAGATTTTAACAATGTCGTTCACTCTCTCTTCACTGATATACTTTCTTCCCTTGGCCTTATACTACAGTTCTTTGTCTTACCTTACAGATCACTCATTCTCAGTTTCTTATGCAGATGCATACTCATCTCCCTAGCATCCTAATTTTGGAGTGACTAGGGCCCAGTCTTTTATCTTCTACTCTTTAATAACATACACTCTCTTGGTAATTTCATCCAGTCTTTTGATTTAATACCCTTTATATGCAAATTACTCTTATTTTTTATCTCCTGCCAAGACTTTTGTCCTGAACTCTAAACTTGTATATCCAACTGCCAACTCAACATCTCTAATAGAATGTGGCAGAGCCATGTTCAGAAGTAACCTACTGGTTCTGGCTCTCTTCCCCAGAGTATTCCATTCATAATATTACCTGTTTTACTTGATGTCAACTATATTCTTCCAGTTTGCCAGGCTGAAATTCTTATAGTCATCTTCATTTCTTCATAGATTTACTATCCAATCAGTCATAAAATCTGATGGCCTTCGAAAACATGTGTGGAACAAACTACCTCTTGTCACCATCTCCATTGCTGCTCTCACCATTATCATTTAGCTGCATGACCCCCGATAATCTTCAAAGTAGTCTCATTGCTTTCAACATTGGCTCTTCTACAGTTTATTTTTAAAAGCAGCCAGGGTGATCCTTTTAAACAAAAGTTAGATTTTGTCACTCTTCTGCCCCTCCAATATCCTCCCATCTCATTCAGAGTAAAAGCAAAGGTCCTCACAAGGACCTCAAAAAACCTATGACATCTGACCATTTTCTTTCTGATTGTATTTCTATTACTCTATTTGTTCTATGAAGAAGACTTGAGGCACTGCTCATCTTAGGGCTATTATGCTAGTTATTCTTTCTGGCTGCAACACTTTCAGATGTCCTAACTGCCAGCACCTTCACCTTCTTCAAGTCTGTTCAAGTATCACCTGCTCAAAGAAGCATTCCCAATCATCTTATTTAAAATAGCAAACTGCACTGCCAGTCTCCCTTACCCCATTCAATTTTTGTACCACTTATTGCTCTAACAAACTATAACATTATTTATTTTATTTACTTGTTATTGTCTAAATTTTCCAGCTAGAAATAAAGCTTCAAGCAGCAGGGGATTCTTGTCAGCTTTGTGCACTCATGGGCAGTGAATGAAGAACATAGCAGGTACCAAATGCCATAGCTACACTTTTATTGGATGCATGCATGAATGAAACAGAATTGAAAGAGAAAGAGAATGAAGTCTTCATGTCATCTGAGACCCTGAATCACAGGCATATATGGCATTACGATAGGGCTTCACATGCCCAGAGTTATATGATCTGAAAAAATCCAATTTAGTATAAACTCATTTTATTTTATTTTTTCTTATAATTAAATATGTAATAATTATTTGTTGACTGCATCTTGAAGTCATTTTTTTTTGTTGTTTTTTTAAAGATAACATTCTCCTCTTTCCTGGGATCATCCTAATCTACTAACTATACTTATTACTTCTTTCTTGTCCTGTGTTTCAAACAACATTGTACTTTAACTGTCTCTGAATTCTTTTTCCATCTTTCTAATACTCCTATTTCCTTTATTCCCCCTTTGCTAAAATACTTGTTTTCTAAATTTTGCTAAAAGACTTCAAACTGTAACCAGTTAAATATTTACAAGTTCTGTATTTTTTATGCACTAACTACATCAGTCTTATGTTGCTGTTATTATTCTTATGTAAATTTGAGATACGAAGCAGTAAATAGACAATGCCTTCAACAAGTCTTTTGGTCTATTCTATTTTTTGTTGTTGTTCTATTATTTTTCACTTTGACTCAATAACTCATTGTCTCAATTTCTATCTGTCACTTTATAAGAGGTCTTATACACTAGAAAGATTATTACTTCCTTGTTCTTTAAGAGTGTCTCCTAATGTTGGCCTTTCTTATTTTCATTTTAGTTTAGAATCAGCTTGTCAGTTTACACATACACAAGTATAAATGCATGTGTGCACATGTCACCACCTATAATGCACACACATTCTTATATGTGTATGTATATATATGCATATCTATTTGTACATATATATTTATATACATAAATATATATATATATATATATATATATATATAATTTTCTAATACTTTAGCATCTGCAATGATGAGAGAGATTGGTCAGTAATTATCCTTTCTTGAAGGGTCCTTGCAGGATTTGATTTTAAGATTATGCTTGTTAAATTTAAGATGAGTTAGATTATGCACCCTCCTTTTCTATTTCAAGTTCAGCCTTACTTCTAAGGTGCTGCATAGTAGGTTTGCCCTCCCGGATGGGTCTCACAGTCTGTCATAAGTTCAGCTTCTTTGGGAATCAACAAATGCACCCAGGGGAATAGTATCTTTAAGTTCTAAATTTGCTTCTCCTAATTTCCATTTACTTCTGGATTTTGGCTCAATAAGTTTTCAATTTCTTGTTAGCTCCCAACATTCGTTAAATTTTATTCAGTTTTGCTAGTTGTCCTCAGCAGGAGAGTAAGTCTGAAATAGCTACTCACCATTACCAGAAGTGCAAGTCCATCCAAGGGCTCTCTCTTGACCCTCCTAAGGGAGGAGGGTAGCCTCGCTCCAAGTGGAAAGATAAGTCAGAGGTTTACCCGTACTCTTGTTTTTTTGTGAAGTATGCCTGAGGTAAATGGGTATTTTTCTGAGCTCCAAGACCTTTCTTACCCTCTTGAGCCCTCATAATAGGAGAAGGGCTAGAAGTCTCCATTCATAAGGCTTAAAATTGATCCCTACTGGGAGAGGGTAAGATTACCCCTATCATTCAGGGCTTCTTATTGACCCCAAATGTTTCTAGAATGTCTTTATTTTTCTCCTTCTGTATTCACACTTTATACAATCAAAGAAGATGGTTACTGGCCGCTCCAGGATTACATCATTCTGCCTTAGCAACTCTAATGAATGGGAGGGCTTTTTCTCTCTACCAGTATTTGTTTATCAATATCAAAATAGGACATGACTAACCAAATCTAGGTTATGTCTAAAAAGATGGAGAGAAGAAAAACTAGGATACTCTAAATAATAACCCACAAAAACAATAGGAAATGGAAGAAATGTGGTTTCTCAAATGAGGTTATGGATAATCAAAAGTGCCATCTGCCCACTATAGTTCTCTATGTACCCAGCACTACAATGTTTAGCCCTAGGTATGCAAAACTAAATAAAAACTAGTCAGCATCCTCCTTCATTACTAGCTTCAGGGGGCGAACAGACATGTACAAAGTAATTACATTAGTGATGGTGCTCTAACAAAGGTAATAAAAGCATGCTATTTCCTTTTGGATAGTAGTGCTCAATTCCACTTGTGGAGGCCAAAAATTTCTTTGGAGAAAGTATTAAAAACTGAAATCTCTTTAGGAGTAAGTAAGCTTTGCCAGGGTAGGCAAAAGAATAGCATTATTAAAGTGAAAGATCATCTGCTAGCAAGGGAATGAGGGATTAAATGGGGCACTAAAGTTTTGAATTTGCAGTGAGGAATGTTGGAAGGAAACCAGTGAAAATATTACTAAGCAACATTCAGGACCCAGTTGAGGTTGGAAACTATAAATTTATCATGGTACCAACCTTTATAGTTATGTGATTTGTTTTTCCTTCATAATGTTTTAGCAACCTCTGTTTAGGATTAATAAAGACGGGTGGATATGTAATGTAGCAAGGTGAAATTTCCTTCCAGAAGAAATGCCATAACTCGGTGACAAAAATTAAGGGAAACTTCTGGACTGAAAGGAGAGAAAATGTGTTTTTTATTTGGGGGATGGAAGAAAGCAAGAGAAATGATTTTTCAAATAAAGTATGCATGTTGCCTGGAAAAGCCATCCCTCAGGCACATTGGGAAGACCTTGGGGAAACAGATATTTGTGTGTAAGCTCAAAGTGGTGCTGAGTCTGAGCCATCAGTGTGTAAAGTTCAAGAGCCCGCATGCTGAGGACCATGAACCAAAGCTGAAGATTATATTATTCTCTACCCTTTACTCAGACAAATCTCTGATGGCCATGTTCTCATCGCTAGAAATTTTTGCACTATCAACTGTCTGTAAAAAGATGATGATTATGCAAGGCCATCTGGTCACTTACTACCGCCCACAAAAATCATCAGTTTTTCTTCTATCACAATTCACAATTAAAATATGCAAATATATTCCATTAAATATTTAAATTAGATTATCCTTTCTAACCCATTCCAGCCATTCGGAAATCAGCAACCCTACCTTCCCCAGGATATTCTTCTCTGTGATAACTCTACTTCTCTCAAGGATACGTATCTCATCCAAGTGGTCAGTTCTGGTCATTATATGTGCAAAATGAGAAAGCTGGGACACATTTTTTATTGTTGTTCTTTAGAAATTTGCTGCCAATATTGACAGAGTAGGGATGAAATACAGGTAGTTCAGTCACATTGTTATTATCCTTATCAGAGTAGTAAATTCCACTGAAACTTTTAGCTTTAGGAATGATTTCTTCTATTTTTTTTTTTATTTAATAAGCTTATTTAAAGATAAATTTTAGATTCATAGCAAAATTGAGCAGAAAGTACAGATAAGTCCCATATACCTGTACATGGAAATGTACACACAACTCCCCTACTATCAACATCCCTCTCTAGTGAGATGCCTTTGTTATAACTGATCAAACTGCATTGACACATCATTATCACCCAGCCT
>NW_011888889.1:3645378-3647955 GCF_000151845.1 Pteropus vampyrus | reverse complement strand
AAGATCATCTGCTAGCAAGGGAATGAGGGATTAAATGGGGCACTAAAGTTTTGAATTTGCAGTGAGGAATGTTGGAAGGAAACCAGTGAAAATATTACTAAGCAACATTCAGGACCCAGTTGAGGTTGGAAACTATAAATTTATCATGGTACCAACCTTTATAGTTATGTGATTTGTTTTTCCTTCATAATGTTTTAGCAACCTCTGTTTAGGATTAATAAAGACGGGTGGATATGTAATGTAGCAAGGTGAAATTTCCTTCCAGAAGAAATGCCATAACTCGGTGACAAAAATTAAGGGAAACTTCTGGACTGAAAGGAGAGAAAATGTGTTTTTTATTTGGGGGATGGAAGAAAGCAAGAGAAATGATTTTTCAAATAAAGTATGCATGTTGCCTGGAAAAGCCATCCCTCAGGCACATTGGGAAGACCTTGGGGAAACAGATATTTGTGTGTAAGCTCAAAGTGGTGCTGAGTCTGAGCCATCAGTGTGTAAAGTTCAAGAGCCCGCATGCTGAGGACCATGAACCAAAGCTGAAGATTATATTATTCTCTACCCTTTACTCAGACAAATCTCTGATGGCCATGTTCTCATCGCTAGAAATTTTTGCACTATCAACTGTCTGTAAAAAGATGATGATTATGCAAGGCCATCTGGTCACTTACTACCGCCCACAAAAATCATCAGTTTTTCTTCTATCACAATTCACAATTAAAATATGCAAATATATTCCATTAAATATTTAAATTAGATTATCCTTTCTAACCCATTCCAGCCATTCGGAAATCAGCAACCCTACCTTCCCCAGGATATTCTTCTCTGTGATAACTCTACTTCTCTCAAGGATACGTATCTCATCCAAGTGGTCAGTTCTGGTCATTATATGTGCAAAATGAGAAAGCTGGGACACATTTTTTATTGTTGTTCTTTAGAAATTTGCTGCCAATATTGACAGAGTAGGGATGAAATACAGGTAGTTCAGTCACATTGTTATTATCCTTATCAGAGTAGTAAATTCCACTGAAACTTTTAGCTTTAGGAATGATTTCTTCTATTTTTTTTTTTATTTAATAAGCTTATTTAAAGATAAATTTTAGATTCATAGCAAAATTGAGCAGAAAGTACAGATAAGTCCCATATACCTGTACATGGAAATGTACACACAACTCCCCTACTATCAACATCCCTCTCTAGTGAGATGCCTTTGTTATAACTGATCAAACTGCATTGACACATCATTATCACCCAGCCTATAGTTTATATTAGAGTTCACTCTTGGTGGTGTACATTCTACAAGTTTGGACAAATCTGTAATGATATTTGTCCACCATGTTAGTATCATATAGAATAGTCTCAGTGTCCTAAAAATGCTCTGCTCTCTGCCTATTCATCTCTCTCTCCCCTAACTCCTAAAAACCACTGCTCTATTTTCTGTTTCTAGATTTGCCTCTTCTAGAATGTTATGTCATTAGATTCATGCAGTATATAGCCTTTTCGGATTGGCTTTTAAATTTTCAAGTTTCCTTCAAGATTTTTTATGACTTGATAACTCATTTCTTTTTGTGCTAATATTCCATTGTCTGGATGTACCACAGTTTATATAATTGCTGACATTCTAAAGGACATATTGGTTGCTTCCAAGTTTTGGCAATTAGGAATAAATCTGCTATAAACATATTTGTGAATGTTTTTATGTGGACACAAGTTTTCAAATCTTTTGGATAAATATTAAGAAGCAATCATATGGTAAAAATATGTTTAGTTTTATAAGAAACTCAAAATGTCTTCCAAAGTGGCTGTATTATTGTGCGTTCTCACCAGTGAATGCTCTTGCTCCATATTCTCACATTTGGTATTGACAGTGTTTTTTATTTTAACCATTCCAATAGATGTGTAGTGGTATCTCATCATTGCTTTAATTTGCAACTCCCTAATGATGTATGCTTTTGAATATCTTTTCATAAACTTACTTGACATCTGTATATCTTCTTTGGAGAGTTGTCCAGATCTTTCTCCCATTTTTAAGTCAGGTTGTTCATTTTCTTATTGTTGAGTTTTAAGAGTTCTTTGTGTATTTTGGATAACAGTCCTAATCAGATGTCTTTTGCAAATATTTTCTCCCAGTTGTGGCTTATCTTATTCTTTTCACAGAGACCTTCACAAAGCAGAAATTTTTAATTTAAATGAAGTCTAGCTTATCAATCTTTTCATCAATCATGATTTGGTGGTTCTAATTTCTTCATTACCTCTAGAGAAACTTATGATCTATAGAGTGAGACACTTATTATATTATTATCCCCTAGTCTTTATTCTCATTTTGTACTCTGTGTTCTGGGAGAAATTGTATGACTCGTCTTTACCTTTCATTAATTAATTTTCTTCTTGGCCAAATCTTCTATTCATCCGCCTCTTTTATTACTCTTAATTCAGCACCTGGAATTTTTATCTCTCTGCATTCTTTACTCACTCAGATTATTCCCTTTATGTTGAGGAGTTTCATAGAAAATAATTTTCAAATGCTTTTGAAAATAGGTTTAAAATATTTGTGAATATTTCTTAAATTATGTATTCAGAGGC
>NW_011888889.1:3639273-3645328 GCF_000151845.1 Pteropus vampyrus | reverse complement strand
GTCAGGTTGTTCATTTTCTTATTGTTGAGTTTTAAGAGTTCTTTGTGTATTTTGGATAACAGTCCTAATCAGATGTCTTTTGCAAATATTTTCTCCCAGTTGTGGCTTATCTTATTCTTTTCACAGAGACCTTCACAAAGCAGAAATTTTTAATTTAAATGAAGTCTAGCTTATCAATTTTTTCATCAATCATGATTTGGTGGTTCTAATTTCTTCATTACCTCTAGAGAAACTTATGATCTATAGAGTGAGACACTTATTATATTATTATCCCCTGGTCTTTATTCTCATTTTGTACTCTGTGTTCTGGGAGAAATTGTATGACTCGTCTTTACCTTTCATTAATTAATTTTCTTCTTGGCCAAATCTTCTATTCATCCACCTCTTTTATTACTCTTAATTCAGCACCTGGAATTTTTATCTCTCTGCATTCTTTACTCACTCAGATTATTCCCTTTATGTTGAGGAGTTTCATAGAAAATAATTTTCAAATGCTTTTGAAAATAGGTTTAAAATATTTGTGAATATTTCTTAAATTATGTATTCAGAGGCAATACATCTCTTGAATCTCTGGGAAAGACCCCTTCTACCAATATGAAGAATCTTTTCATACCCACTATACTTTTTGTTTGTTTCTTCATCTGGAAGTGTCCATGCTAGTCCAGGGTTGTCTTATAGCCTAGCAAGAACTGAATTATCATCAAGATGAGTATTACTCAAACCCCAATTATTTCCTAAAGGAAACATCAAATCTGAATTTAAGGAAAAAAAGGAAAACAAGTCTGGCAGTATATGAGCCTTACTAATTTGAATGAGTGGATAGAAAAGTGAAGTTCTAATCATTGACAGAGCCATGATCATGAATCAATATAGATAATACCCTTAGGGAAAGGGCCATGGCTATGCCCGGTTTTCTTATTTTCGAAGTAGTTCAATCTCAGTGCACCTGCCACAATGTCCTTGTCCACAGAGGTATGGGGAAGTGAAATTAAAATTCTTGACTAGCTCCTCAGCTCCCTGTGGGCTTCCATCCCTTGGGAAAACACAATTTTACCTCTCAGACAAAAGGGTTGTCTGTGAGATTCTGCCAAGGCATCTGTCTCCTTCTTTTCAGGGTGAGAGTTAAGCGGAAGGGGTGGGGGGTAGGGGTAACATTCTGTTTCTCTCAGGAAGATGAATTATATAATAGTCTTCAATTATGCTTTTCCACATGGCCTCATCAAAATACATTTAGCAAAAGCACTTTAGATTTCTGGTAGGCACATAATATTCACTTTCTTTTTAATTACTAATCTATATTTTGCCTATATATAAATTATTTTCTATTTTGTAGTACATTCCAACATTCACACCACCATCTTGCCAGCAAAGCTAGATTTAATATTTTTTATTTGTGTAAAATGAAGTTACAAGCTTCTTCCATGGAAAAGAAAGTGAGTTATATTTTTGTACTTGAAATAAGAATATCGTAGAAAGATATTGTGGATAATAAGTCCTAAGCAAGAAGCAGATTTATGGAAATAACAGTATACTGAAAACCAGCAGAGAGACAAAAAAGAAAGGTAATTCAAGATGATTAATTATACATATGAGAACTTTAAAGGGTCAAAGACTTCAGGGAAGAATAAAGTCAAAGCCATTACTGATTTTGGTAGAATTTACCATACTGGCAGCTGATTTTGGTAGAATTTACCATACTGGCAGCAGTTTCCACTGGAAGCCAAATAAGTGTGTTCCTAAGTACCAACAAGGAAAGGCTTTACTCTTTCAGAACTAAGATTAGTAGCTTCCATTGAAACTAGGAAGTGAAAGCAAGATAAATTAGTATAAAGAAATATAAACACAAGGCTTAGTAATTAAAAAAGTGTTCTAGTATAAAATAGAGTTATGCTATTCATCTGTATTTATAGTTTACTGTAATTGATTCAAATGGGTTCACTCTAATTCCTTCTCATTATGCTTTCAAATCAAGTTGCAGACTTAGTGAGTCCAAGACACAGAGAGGTTGTTGTGAGAGAAGAAGAAGAATGAAGAAAAGCTGGGATGTACATTTTTTTAACAAAAGAACATTTTTATTTAATACTTTTGAATGAGATAAGAATGAATCCCAAATAAGATGTCACCCTAATGTACATTAAGTGTTGATAACCCTTAGAAACTCCTGTCAACCTCATGTTTTAATCATTCTCCATAGACTTTATATTATTACTTTTTTTTTTTCAGATTTATGGCTCTTTCTGAATCATTTCCAAATATCTCAAACTCTTAAACTGTGTTGCCAAAACAGTACATATCTCCTAGTCTATCCTTTGCTGCATGTAATAGGAAAAGCACATCTCAAATGTCAATGAAGTGACAACCAAAAGGAGGGTGGAGTCATAAATTTAAAAATCATAAATGAATTTCTTCAACTGAAGGAAAGAAGACTTTTATATAAGAGAACAAGAGAAACACTGTTCAATGACCAATGGCCCTTTCAATGACAGATTAAAAGTAGAAAATTGAGAGTTACTTTCCATCAAGATATGGAGAACTACACTCCCCTTGAAGAAAACCAGAAAAAGAAACAATGAATTAAAAAAAAAAAAAAAGAAAGAAAAGAATGATTCATTTTAAAGCAAAAAAATAACAAAAAGAAACAGGAATTAAGTAAAAGCTCATATAACATTTGCTTGTGTCTACTGTTAAGACAAACATAAAAGAATATTTGAAAAATACCCTGTTTAAGTTATATAGCTAATATGTGATTTGAGAAAAGATTTAAAGTCTCATAATTCAAATGTTAAAAATAAAAACTGTTTCAAGATTCTTAATAGCTTAATTATTCATGCACTATTGAATTTTACTGAAAAAATAAGCTAAGGACCATGTTTTTATTTTATATATGCATTTTCTCTAAATTGGACATACCTCTTTGACTATAAATTTCGGTTTTTATAATTTTGAAATACTGGGTTAACTTATATAAAGTTCTAAAGTATAGAAAGTCATATAATTACTTTTAATATTAACATTCTGTGCAGTATAAAAAACTCTTTCATCCTAAAGAAATTCACTAGAGAAAGGTAATTTTCAATAATTTCCTCTTGATGTAAAGAGTTCTTCAAATATCTTGAAATTGTTCTAAAGAAATAAGGTTGCTACAGTTAGTTTCAGATAGAAAAGATATTACTTTTAAGAGAAAAAATTTTAAAACCACACTTTCAAAATAATAGTGATTTCATTACAGTTTGCTTCAGTAAAGCTAGTGTAACATTATTTGACTATTTATAATGTGAGATTTTGTTCCCAGGTAGTAAAAGAATATCCTAAGGTTTACAAACTCAAAAGTTTCCTTAGACAAAAAAAATTAAATTTGAATTTTTATCATGTTTCTCTAATAGTGTTTTTCTTTAGATCTGACTATAAATCAAAACATTACAAAACACGTGGATTAAATTCATTTTAATATTTGTTGAGTGTTCCCTGAGTATTCTCTATTGAACCGGGGACCACTAAGTGGACTGTGACAAAAAATATAGAAATGCTTGCTAACTTTGAGGATACCTAGAACAGAGGTTCCCAACCCCCGGGACCATGGACCAATACAGGTATGTGGCCTGTTGGGAACTGGGCTGCACAGCAGGAGATGAGCAGCAGGAGAGCGACTGAAGCTTCATCTCTGTTTGTAGTCATTCCCCAGCGTGTCCATCATTGCCTCAGCTCCATTTCAGACCATCAGGCATTAGATTCTCATAGGAGAACTCGTCCCTGGTGTTAAAAGATTAGAGACCACTGACCTAGAACATAAAACAGGCCCAAGAGAAAACAAACCAATTCAAGATACAAGTCATTTAAAACAAATGAACAGGTATGCAATGCAGAGAAGTAACCAATTCATAAAGTACTTTTATATGTGAGCTTTAATTATAAAACATTATGGGTTATTTTAAGCATGTCTTGATAAAAGGTGTTTGCAAATGGAAATTCTACGCAAACTTGATGCCCTGAGCAAAAAATCAGCTAAGCTTTTAATAATTCAATATCAGGAACACTAAATGCAGTTTTATGTAGCAAAACTTTGATCATCTTTTATTAAATATAAGGTGTATTTCTTTTAACATTTAAACATCTTAAATTAGTTTGCATTTTACAATCATAGCGTCTTTCAATCATTGTTGGGATAATTTGAGACTATTTTAAATTAAAATTTCTTCATGAATTTGTGGACCACATTGATGTAAATTCAGAACATAAATCTGATTCTTCAAATTTTCAAAGAAGATATACTTTTTTTTCCTCCCGCTACCTAGAGCTATGATTGAGATATGCAAGTTTCCTTGCTCTCTTTTTCCATATGGTGGTTTCATTTATTTTTATTCTTACACTAATTGTGTAGCCTTCTTGTATCACATCTTGGGCATTTATGCTTTCATAATGCTACCCAAAATAGTGATGCATCTGACAGTGGAAGATTTCTTACATTCAATGTAAAACAGAAATTTCTCTTAGAAAATATTCCTAGATGATATCAATCGTGACCAAGTTTTGGACAGAGAAAAGAACCTTCATATGCCTCATGAAGCAATGATTTCTAAGGGATAAAAAACTAGCTATAAATGAAATGGGTTTATAAACTCATTTGTTTTACAGACAATAACAGTTTAGAAATCTATTATACGTTTGGTTAAATAAGAAGATTTCATATCTCCAATTGAAAAAGTAAAACATTAATAACCTGAGGTAAATTAACTCTATTCATTGAAAAATGTATATATTCACAAATATGCAATATATATTTAAATATTCAATAACTTTATTTTAACATTGTTTTCATGCTTCAAATAGATTACTAATGAAAACAAAGGTTTTCCTTTTTCCTTTTACTGCTATTATGCCTAGAATTAAAATATTGCTTGGCATATATAAGCTCTCAAGAATGAATGAATGAATTAGCTAATGGGTCAACTCACATCCAATGATGCATAGCTGTTTTGTATATGTATCATATAGTCCCTCTTGAATTATCAAGGGCTTGAAGCTTGTATCTATGTTTGTTTCATTCTTGTGTCAATTTATGAGACTTCAACTCAGTGAGCAGAACCATCAGCCTAGCTGACATTAGTCACTCCATATCTGTTCTGCTGACATACACTCTAGTTAAATAGCCTCCAGTCTTATCTCGAAGAATTGATAATCTTAGTCACCAGTAAACCATACTGACCAATTTGCCATGCTCCAGTATTCTGTGTATACTTATGATTGAGGCTTTTAAGTATAATTTGATAGATTCTTACTAAATAACATGGAAATCTTTTTTGCAAATCCAACAGTTTCTTCATCTATAAAACTGGAGTCAAGGAATGCTACTGAAGAAGTGCACAGGTGCATTAATGATCAAAAAAACAAGTAAAGCTTGATGGGAAAAAAATAACAGATCTTTAGATGTACAATTTTGAAAAGATATGATGTCATAGCAAACTCTGGGATACTCAGCAATTAGTATAAATCACTTCACTATAGCAGCATAATCATCATGGTTTTAGAGAAACTATAAACTGATAATTACCTCTGACACCAGACTATAAGCCAAGCTACGTGAACTTTCCCTTTATGTTCTCTTTAATGCAGGTGAATGAAAAAGATAACTTAATGGTACTTTGCAGCACTAATTATTTGGGAATAATCAAAAGGTTTCATGATCTGAAAAAAGTTGTTTCAGTACAGCCCATTAAACACTATGAAGAGGTATTATTCCATCCTACTACCTTGCTGCCACTCAGGTGTTCATTTGCCAGATGCTTTCTAATTAAGATCATATAAAATGAGCCTAACATGAATTGCACAATCAAATAAGTTTATCCAGTCCAATTTTAGTGCCAATAATAAATATTATCTTTTATTATAATTTTGACTGAGACGATTATTTTCTTAATGTTCATATTGACACCATTCTAAGCCACTGGAGGCGAGGAATTCCTCTAAGCCTAATTTATTGCGTGAATCATAGAGATGAATGACCTCTCTAACTTTAGACTAACTGAAATAACAGCATATTATTATTATATTATGAAAG
>NW_011888889.1:3631419-3638651 GCF_000151845.1 Pteropus vampyrus | reverse complement strand
GTTTAAGTGTAGTGTTGTTTTCTATTCAAAATAATATAGTTTGCTAAGGCAGTGATACTTAGATTCTTCTGGGGAAATATTGTCCTGAATTCTGAAAATGGATTTAATATTGTAAGGAAGATAACGTCACGAGGTAGTCATCATATAGAGGTTATGATCCGGTTTGCATAGGTTCAAATCCTGACTCTGTCACCATGGGCAAGCTCTTTAGCCTTGTGTGCCTGTTTCTTCATCTATAAAATGAAAATAGCAGTTGGTCATTTGTATAAATTTTTTGAAGTGTCTACACAGATCCTTTACCCAATTTTCAGAGTTGTCTGTTTATTACTGAGTTGTTGTAATTTAATATCTTTTGGATACAAGTCACTTATCAAAGTGAGGATTAAATGATTTAAGACATGTAAAGTTTTTAGAATTGGACCTAATGTATGGTGTGCACTAGATAAGTTATTATGAAGCTTGGACCAGGTTCTCTTAGTAACCTAAAAGTCATTAAATGCTTCCCTCCTGATCCTTAAATATTTTTCATCTATTAACGAACCACTGATAGTTCATAGAGTCCAAGGACCTTATAATACAATTTGCTCAGAAGAAAGTAAAGAAAGAAATTATTAATGGCCAAAGAATCGATACCTTTTCCGTCACCAGAAATGTTAGCTACACTTCAGTCATTCATTCACTTTTCACCTTCATGACTTTGCTCTAATCCCCAAATACCCATAGTATATTTTTATAAAAATTTTCTTTATATCGAGCTAAGTAAATTTATTTTAAAAAGAAATCTTATACATGTTTAATGTTTTAATTTAAACATATACATAAATCTGTGATTTTCACAGCTTTTAATTTGACATACATATAAATGTCTACATTAATTGGTTATCAGAAAAAGAGTTTCTTCAATTTCCAATTGAGCCAAGAATACTATCAGACACTAACAGCAACAAAATAAATATCTGCAACATTTTCTGTTATCCCTTTTAGAATGAAAAACTTTCAGAACTAGAAAGTCAACACCATAATTGGATGCAGACTAATATTAACTTAGCTAAGAGTTCATTGATAACTTTAAGCTAAGCATGATAAATATCAAAGTGATAAAACTTGTGTCTTGTCATGGATATTTCCAGGACTTTTTTCAAATCTGCAAAACACAAAACTGAGTGATAGGGCTAGAAATGTAGATAGCCAAAGAATTAGCAGATGTAAAACATTTGGGAAGATTATTAAAAAGAGGTACCTCAACAGGTATTTAATAAAAATGAATCTGCTCTACTTGGTAAAAAGAAAATCAGGTAGAATTTATGGCAAAAACGTCAAGAATAGACCTCATTTTAACACTTTCCTAAACTCACTCACGAACTTAAACCCTTTTAGTGTCCTTGGGCTTATTGAACTAATGGACTCAGAACAGCCTTTCAGTAGTAGAGGAGTTTATGTATTAATACTTTGTCATCTGCAAAGTTAAATCTAAGACATTTAAAAAATATTACTTAGAAGCAACAGGCCATTTGTCCTAGCAGATATAAACTGATGATTCTTCCATACTGAAGATTAATTGTCAATTCCAAGTTCCTTATCTTCTGAATAATATAGAAAATTGGTTATTCTTATTTGAAAAGTTGGGAGAAAAAAATACGCTCTCTAACTTTTTTAAATTGGACCTCAAGTTCAATAATGGGATTATAGATTTATCTTCATCATTTGTACAGAACACACTTGTCATTGGCCCACATTTTATCTAACTGGTTATTTGTAATAATGAAATAAGTACCTGTGAGCACATCATCCCAAACAAAAGGGAGGGCCTTGACCTTTAGCCTACATTTTACCATAGGATTTCAACCCCATTCCATCCCCTTGCTTCTCCCCAGGAGGAAAACATTATCCTGAATTTCATGGTCCCCATTCCATTGTTTTCCTTTTTACATAGTGTTAATGCATTTAGATGTGGTCCTGAAAAGTATGTTGTTAAATGTTAGGGTTTTTTTTTTTTTTTAACTTCATAGAAAGTGTATCAGGCTGAGAGTTCTCATCTGGAACATATTCTCGTTAGTGGAGATTCATTCATAACTTGAGTGCTGAAATTATTTCAGTTTGTGAATATAATACTATTTGTTTATTCATTTTTCTTTAATGAGTTTTTTAATTGTTTCCAGGTTTTCGTTATTGTGAACAACACTGCTCTGAATATTTCTGTACATGTCTTGTATATGTGTGAAAGTTTCTTTTGGTTGCATAAATTACTGGGTCATAGGGTATGTAAATGTAAACCCATACTCTCTCCAAAACTTTGTATCATACATTTATATTTCAACCGTGAAAGAGTATTTCACTGTTGTCTTGATATCCATTTTATTAACCACATACAGTTACTGGCCATATGTTTTTCTCTTCAAGGAAGTTCACTTTTCTACTTGTTTATGCTTTTCTTAATAGTTTATGGAGTTCTTTACACATCCTTGATATTAATCCTTTACTGGTTTTCTGTATCATGAATATTTTCTATTGACTTGTAATTGTTTTTTCAGTTTCATAAGTGTTCTTTGATAAATAAATGTTCTTAATTTTAATATAAACAAATATATATCTTTTCTTATTTAAGATGATGCCTTTTAAATCATATTTAAGAAATATTTCTCTATCACGGATCTAAAAGGTACACAGCAAATTTTCTTCCTGAGTTTAAAAGATATTATCGAGTTTCTCCAATTCTCTTCCTCCTTCTCCTTCTCCTTCTTCCTTCAGTTTATTTATCCTAATCCCATGTGTGAGAATGGAATCCAGTTTTGTCTTTATCCATATGGACAACTATTTTTTTACAGTTTTATTTATTGAGGAGTTCTTCCTTTCCCTACCTCTGTCTATATCAAAGTTCCATAAATGAATGACTTATTTCTAAGCTCTCTATTTTATTCTATAGAAAATGGTGGGTTTTTTTTTTTATCCCTCCCCCCCCCCAAAAAAAACCTTTTTCTTAATTAGTTTATAATAAATTCTGCTAGTTGATCTGGCAAGTCTTTCTCTCTGCTCTTATTCTTCTGTAGTTTCCTAGCTATTATATTATTTCTTTACGTTTCCATATGTATTTTAGAATGATCTTTCAAATTTTCTAGTCAATTTGCTTATCTTCTTCCTTCTAGTTGAGAAGTCAGCAAACAAGAGGCCAAATTGGCCCAAATGCTGTTTTTGTATGGCCAGAGGCTAAGAATGTTTTTTATATATAATTTTTTAAAATTATATATATGACAAAGACCATGTGTGGCCCACAAAACTTAAAATCTATCTGGCTATTTGCAGAAAAAATTTACCAACTCCTAATCTAGAAGATTTCCTCAGTCCAGACTTCTAATGCATTTATTTATTCTTAATTATATTTTCAGATATTTACTTCATACATTTTATTCATTTTTTTCAAAAAAATATGCCTAATATTTTTGTTTGGTCTTTTCTCATGTTTTCTTATTCATAGACATATTGCTAATCCCTTCCTAGTAACTATTAGAATGTTTCATTAAACTAGTTTTATATTCTTGGTCCATCTTTCTAATGTATCTGTTCCTATTGGAAATCTGTAGTCCAGTATGCCTCTTTCTTCTTTTAAATAGTTATGCTCCTCAAATATCTTATCATTTTGACTTGTAAGCCCTATGATGAAGAATCCCAGGCATCAGAAAAACAGTCACCAGCTTCTCAGTTTATAAAACATTTACAGATTTGGATTTTACTCTTCATTTCCCAAAAAGAAGCCACATTGGAGACTCCTTAGATTATAATTTTCCAGCCTTGAAACTTTGGAGAAGAAGGTATGAGGAAGCAGATGCTAGAGGTCAGTTAGTATGCACTTATTTTTCTGGGATCTTCATTTGCACGTGTCTATCCCAAGGCAGTGGTAGAATTCAGAGCATAACTCCAATAAATGTCTCCATTACATCTTCAGCCATAACCCTTTAAAGGTGACCTGCTCAGGTCAAAGTCATCACCTTACCCAGTTATCTCAAAACACCCTACCACCTCCTCATTGCCTTAAGGGTTTCCCACAGTTTTGGTCATCCTTTTCATTTTTAATTACCCGAGGGTTCATCTTGGAAGAGGGAGCCTATAATAGCTTCCAAGAGAATATTTAAAAATTTTAAACTGATATACTCTATATGAATTTGGAAATGACATAGGAAGAATTTATATTTAGTATGAAAAATATGCACAAGCCATTTGACATGCTTATTTAAATCTTTGATTAACTCATATACTTACAAATTTAGTATGTTAAACTAAACCAACTCTGCCTAGTTAGATGTAAGAATTGAGTAGGCAAATTCAATACCTTTCTTAAAATTCCTTGTGGTTACATAATACATACACAATAAGGGTCCCATCTGAGTTACAGCAATATTTGATTTATTTCACAAAGTAAAAGGAACCCCCTACCCCCAATAACAACAACAACAAAATGAATAACTAGCCAGAGAAAGTTATGTCCCTGATAGAGGAAAGAATTGAAACAAATAGCTAGCTGGAAGCTACTTGAAGCATCAATACCTGACAGAAACCCTGGCAAGATAAAATAGATTCTTTTAGCTGAATATAACCTAGTCATAACTTGTAGGTAACAATTACTCTATTCCTGAGAACTGGTCTTCTTTGTAATTTTATAAAGTCCCAAGTGATTGTCTCCAGTAGAATGTTCTATAAATATATTTAAATCCTGTTTGTCTACCTCTTGGCTATTCAAGAACTCCATGCATTTATTCATGTGTTGAAAATGTGGTAATACTAGCTAATGAAACTGCAACTGAATGGGAAAAGACAGTGATTTGTTACACTCTTCATAGCAGTTGCATTAAGTCAATTTGCACAAGTTGACAAGTCAAAAGTCTGATGGAAAATCACATTTTCTTGAAAGATACTGACAGGAAAGGAGCTACTTGTTATTTTAGTGGTGCCATAAAAGTAAACAGGAAATGCCATTGAGATTGAAATGAACATTTAATATATAGACTTATTAAACTTATTTTTTAATGATTCGGAAAGAAGAGTCTATTGCTTTCATAGTTTGTGGGCATCATTAAATTTTGGAATAATTATAAATAGTAATCACTATCATACTACTCTAATGCGAAATGACATGGATGGACATTCTTTAAAATCATTGTCCCAATTGGCAGTTTTTGAGCAATCACATGTATAAACCATGTGTGGACCTTTATAGAAAGCAAAATGGATGGACCTGGTCACCCATATTTACATACTAAAATCATCAGCCTATCCGTATTTACATTCTGTCTTAGCTACTGACTCTAGCTACATAGTTCATTAGTTTACTATGGTACCCTTATTTGAAAAGGAATGATATTAATATGTTTTATCTTCTCTAAAGTTTGAGAAAGTTGCAGAACTTAAGTAGATATTATCTGCAATTGGTAAACTGTTACTCTGGAGGAAAGGGTAATTTAATTTTAAAAAATTAGTTATCAGTTACTTTTTGCCTTCATTAATGAATCTTCTGATATTTAATTTGCACTTCATCTAAATTTCTTTTGTGACCCTGAGAAATGCAGCATTTAAACCAAAACTCACAACATTTTTAAACACATTTGAAAAGTGGAAATGGGAAAAAAGTCATCAAAAAAAATGTTCCATTGTTAACATATGTTCTCTTTCCTAAAAAAAAAAAAAAAATTCTGACATTTTGCATGCATATCATTCTTGTGTCCAAAATAAACCAAAACAAACAAAAACATTCCCAAGTTCCCTCTAAGCAAGGTAAGACAGAGCAGCTACACTGATGGCAAAATATTTTTTCCCACTTCTTTATCACTGGCATGAAAAGATATTCTAATAAATGTTGTTAAGAATAAATATGTATACATCTCCCACCACCATCACAAAAGTTATTTGAAGGCATGAGAGCCAGCCTAGACTCAGAGTTTGGAGTGTGAGCTCTGGAACCAAATATTCTAGATTAAAATCTTTATCATATGGCTCATTAGCACTGTGACTCTCATCAATGTTTATAACTTCTCTGTGGCTAAGTTTATGGGGATACTAATGATAACCACTTCATATGGTTGTTTATAGAAATTATATGTAATATTACAATTAAAATATTTTAAGTGTTTTTACATATGTAGCAATATTGTGATGTTTTAATTTATACAAAATACTTTTACCATTACATTCATATCATAATTGCTACAGGTGCAAAAAAGAGTTGGAAGGAGGCAGACAATGGTGATGATGCTGAGTGCTTTTATGGTTTAATTAACTCCTATTAGACACCATCATCTCCTTGCGGCTTCCCAGGATCTAGAAACACCTCATATTATAAAAGCTGAAAATGCCACATACTTGCTCCTCTAGCCTCTTGTTGCAGCTAGAACACAGGCTGAATTTTAAATCAAGAGCTAGTGATGTCCAGGAAAGGAGTTTGTGCATCCCCTTTGGCAGCTGCAGTTTTAAGACAGAGGAAGCAATGGTGCTAGTTGTGATGTCTGGTTCACTGGCAGCAGTGTCCTCACAGTGAGATGTTTCAGGCATTTATTCTGGCTCCACAGGCTCTAAACCTGTTTCCCCAGTTTCCTAGAGGTTCTATTAGCTACCCAGTCTCCTTTTAGTGGGTTTTGGGGTTTTTTTTTTTTCTGCTTAGAACAGTCGGTCAGAGTTCCTTTCTGTTTATATATAATTAAGATCTGTGAAAATAATATTCAACAAAGGAGCCAAAAACATGCAATGGAGAAAGAAAAACCTTTCAATATATGGTGCTAGGAAAATTGGAAAGCCACCTGCAAAGAATGAAACTAGGCTGCTGACACTATCTACTAAAATCAACTCAAAATGGATCAAAGACCTAAATATAAGACTTGAAACAATAAACTGCATGAAAGAAAATATAGATACTAAACTCATAGACCTTGGTCATAAAAAAGATTATATGAATTTGACCTCAAAAGCAAGGGAAGTATAAGCAAAAATAAATGAATGGGATAATATCAAACTGAAAAGCTTCTGCACAGCAAAGGAAACCATCAACAGGACGAAAAGGCAACCAACTGAATGAGAGAAAATATTTGCAAACAATTCCTCGGATAAAGAGCTAATATCCAAAATTTATAAATAACTCATACAACTCAACTTCAACAGCAACAACAAAAAATCTAATTTAAAAATAGGCAGAGGACCTGAGCAGACATTTCTCCCAAGGAGATATACAAACAGCCAACAGACACAAAAAG
>NW_011888889.1:3627768-3630144 GCF_000151845.1 Pteropus vampyrus | reverse complement strand
TGTATAACTATATATAATTACGGACATATCCATTTTAGCACTATTCTTTTCTCAATGCATCATAAATATCCTTTCATTTCAATAAAAAAGTCTGAATCAAATTTTAATGCTTGCCTAATAGTGTTGGCTACATTATTTACTTAATCAACACTGTAATATTATTGAGCAAAACATCATCTCCAATATTTCAATATTATAAATAATACTATAATAAACCCTTCTCTACATATCCTTTTTTACATCTGCCCTACTATTTTCTTCAAATAGTAGAACATTTGAAAGACTGAATGTGTCCATCTGTGAAAGAGGAAAAGGCTCCATATGTGATTCTGATATGTGCATTTTACCTTTTATCAATATTAGTTTACACTTTAGAACAGCACTATGCAACAGAATCTGCCATGATGGAAATGTTCTATATGCCATACAATACGGTAGCCACTAGCCACACACAGCTATTGATCACTTGAAATGTTGCTAGTGTGACTGAGGAAGTACACTTTTAACTTTAATTTATTTAAATGATTTTAAATTTAAATACCTACAGGTATCCAGGGGCTACAATGTTGAATAATGCAGCTCTGCAACCTTTATGACTTTTTTTTTGGACTATACATTATCTTATATAAACATTATGAGGCTATCTCTGCTTTTATATGTTCTTGCATGATAACGCTTACCATTTCTTTTATTGGTAAAAATTTTGTGATATTTTACATCATATACACTTGATTTTCTGCAAGGAGGTGGATATAATATATCCTAATTAAGAAAAATGAAAATAACTGAACAAGTGACATTATTACCTTTATGTTTTCAAAGGTTATCATTACCCTATATTTCTGAAACAAGTTAGTGTCAAGAGTGTCAAAAGAGACAAAGGATCTTTGTGCCAAATCTATTTTAAACAAGGCATTTAGTACATTTTTATTCTTTTCATTGCTCCTTAGCCACCAACTTTTTAGGTTTTGAGTATTTCAATATAGAAATATTTTATTACATTTTAAATTACTTCCTAGAAAACTTTTTAATATTGATTCTTAGTTTTATAATGAATTGTATAATAGTAATTTAAATTTGTCCTTAATCTTCATTAATGTCATATCTTTCTTATTCAGTGCTTTTATTTTAAATTTTTGTCTGTTTTTCTAACAACTGAAGTATTAACATGTATATAAATGAGAACATTTTCCCATCAAAACTCCTTAAATCTTGCTCTACTCTCTTCTGGATTTCAAGGTTGCATCCTTGAACTATGATAGTAGTTGTTTTGGTTTTTATAAAATCTACTTGTTTGTTTGTTTTTCTGTGAATAGATGTCTTTATGGGTTGAGTTGTGTCCGCCCCAAAACTCATATTGTTGGGGCCCTAACTCACAATGGGATTATATTAGGAGATAAGGCCTTTATATAAAGTAAAGCTAAATGAGGCCATAAGGATGGGGCAGTAATACAGTAGGACTAGTATCGTTATAAGAGGAAGAGAGTCCAGAGATTCTCTCTCCATGGGCACAGAGAGACCATGTGAGGACACAGCAAAAACGTAGATGTCTGTAAATAAGAAAGAAGCCTTGTAAGAAATCAACCTTGACGATCTTAGCAGACTAATACAGATATTCTTGAGATTTCTCTTTATACTTTGTCTTAAACTAAATTTAGAACATCTGTTGTACATATAAACACTATATTCTCTGTCATCTCATTATTTTAATTTTATGTCTTGCTCTGCATTCAAGAAACAGTATTACAGTTGCTCTCCACATCACTATTTGATTTCTTCAGAAGCATTTTTATTCTTGATTGTCAGCATGAATTTCCACTTTAATATTATGTTTTTAATTATTTCAAATCTTTACTTTTTTACTTACTTTCTCTTTTGTCCTATTCTGTTACTTACATTTCCATATTGTTCACTTTCATCTCAGTTTTTTTCTCCATCCGACCTGTGGCCTTGTTTCCAAAGGGGCTATAGCTTAATTTATTCTGTAGATTATTCCAAACATTTTCCTGAAAATTTTTTAATAGATTGTGGAATAGATCATTTTGAGGTTTGTTTTTCCCACCAAGAAAGATTTTCCCCTCTTTATTCTGCAGCGATTTTAATAACCTATATAGTTTTTATTCTTACTTATTCCTGAGCCGAAGAGATTTATACAGACATGGGGTCATTTCATTTTCATCATTCCTTCATTCTGCGTCTATCCTCAGATCTGCGGTTGGAATGCTATTGATGTCAATAGCGTCATGTTGAATTTCTTGTTTCTCATAAACTTTCTCCTAATTTATCTTCTTTCCTCCACTGCCCTGTTCTCTTGCACCTCAAATAACATAGTGCAGGAAAAAATAAGTTCCCCAGCTTATCTTTCCCTTGGGTCTA
>NW_011888889.1:3624119-3626298 GCF_000151845.1 Pteropus vampyrus | reverse complement strand
ATATATATATGCATGTGACTATATACATATATATATACACACGTATATATGAAAGAGTTCAACATCCATACTTAGTAATTTGATGTCAGTTTTGGTATTAAACTTTTCTAGGAACTATTTCAAAAAAGGGAAAACAGGTCAATTTGAGTGCCCACTAGACAAAAACAAACCAAGTTCTCAGAAAAAGGGTATCTATTTGGAGTGATGATACTGGATAGAGATTTCTCCTAGGGATCTGCTTTCAAAACATGAAAATCGATATAATACATATTGGTATAGTTGGCACTATTAGGATCCTTTGTGTGCTCTAAATCATCTGCTCTGCCGAGTCATTCAATATAGACCACACAGGGCAAATCATAGAAGCTTACATGACGGCTTCAATATATCTCCCATGTCCTCTATAATAATATTCAAGTACTTTAAACTTAGATAATGGTTACTATTATTCTCATCTGAATAATTTTTCTTGGTAGACATGCTTAGCAAGGACCAATAAGTATTCCTAGTATTGCTCAAAAAATCTGTCTCACAGTTGTCTTTCTGTTAATTCCTAACATAAATTACTGTGCATTGTTACGATTCTCTATGGCTATGAATATAATTTCTTTCCATTCAAATGTCTATGCTCCAAGAATATAACTAATATTGGTTGGAGCTGAACAATTCTTTAGAATTTAGTAAATATTAATTAGAGTAGTAATATAACAACAGATCTCATTTGATTTGTAATTTTGATTGATCGATTATTTCACTTTTAGTTGCAAGTGAGAAACCAAACTCAAATTGGCTTCAACAATGTAAAATTTATTAGAACATGTAATTCCTGAAATAGTCTTTACCACAAGCATCTCTAAGTCCATGGACTCAGATAAATTATTAGAAATAGGTTCATTGACACAACTTGGCATTGCTTTCTTGCTTGTTGGATCTGTCCTTAAGTAAGCTGTCTACTTGTGGTGGCAGTTGCCAGCATCTCCAGCTTAGATCTGGTTCTTATTAACATCCCCATCAAAAATTGTTTTTCACTCTGCCCAGTAGTCCCTGCTAAATCTCCAAAATTGGGAATCAGTGCTCTGCTTGTGCAGGCCTAGGTCACATGGGCACCTCAAGAGCTAAGGTGACTCCAGTTCCACTCAAGTTACCTAGCTTTCAGAGTAAGGAAGACATAGTTTCCTGAAGAAACTATGCTAAAAAAGTTTCCTGAGTATCTATGCTAAAAAAGTCCGCACTCATGCATAAACTACCAAACACATGAAAATATGTTTGTTTCGCATTGTTTAAAACATGGGTAGAGAATACAAGCAATCAATAAAGGAATGGTTAAACAATGACATTCCATTCTATAAAACACTATAGCTCAATTTCTTCAACAGCCTCTTATCAGTCTCTTTGTATCCCCTTTGAGCTCTTCCTCCAACACTGCAGCATCAGTTATTTTTTATTAAAATGAAATTTTAGTGATGTCATTTCCAACTTTAAATCCTTTAATTGGGCCTTTGGGCCACACTTCTCTTGCTCAGGCCCGCTTCCACATCTGGAAGTGTACTTTCCCTTCTAATAAAGCTTTTCTTTTATGCTGGAAAACAAAATCTTTAATTGCTTCCCATTGCTCTTGGGAAAAATACCAAAATCCAAAACAGATCCTTGGCTTTCTCCTTGAGCCCACCTCTTACCTTCTCTCTTTTATTTCTCTGTGCCCCTCTCATATAGGCTTTGTTTTATTCCAGATGCCATGCTTCCCTATGGTCACAAGGAATTTGCACGTGTTGTTCCCACTGTTTATAAATTTCTCCACCCTATCCCCCTCTTCAATTTGTTAACACCTGCTCAGCTTTCAGGTCTCAGGTGAAGCTTGATTTCCTCAGGGAAACTGTCCTTAAAATCCAAAGTCAAAATCAGGTGAATGTTCCTTTTTTCAGACATTTATCTCAGTTGCATTTATGCATACACTAGTGTGAACATTTAATGAAAGTCTGTATTACAACACCACAGACGCAGGGACTATGTCTGCCTTTATTAATCCCTGTGCGTGGTAGATAGTAGGCATTCACTATATCGTTGTTAAATGAATAAGTAATTAAATAAATGAATAGTGCAAGGCAGAAATGAATAAAAACTGTATAAAAGGAACAACCATAGGAGGGGGACAACTTTTTAAGATAAAAAGAGATAACAT
>NW_011888889.1:3619681-3623164 GCF_000151845.1 Pteropus vampyrus | reverse complement strand
CCTGGGACTATGCCAGACACTGTGCTGGCACTTCACATACAGTGTCTCTGGTCCACACAACAACCCCATTTCACAAATGAGAAAACTGATATTCAGAAAAATTGAACCACTTGCTGGTAATGAGTAGAAATTTTAAAACAAAGATCTAGCTGATTGCAAAGGCATCACTCTGTCTACTGCTTATACTACCATTGTGGCATTACTTATTCAAGTCAGAATTATCCTGCTCTTTGAATAGAGTGCATTCATTTTATGCATCAGTAGATGTGAGTTAAATAGATTAGTATGCAGAGAAGGTATTCTCTCCTGAGTTACTGAGAATATGACTGCAGGAGAAAATATGAAACTAGAGATATGGATACTGGTTTTCACAAAGAAATAAGGTGTCTGGCTTCTGGGACTGCCCAAAGGGTATGGCTCAAAGGATGCAAAGACAAGCTTTGCCTCTTTCTGTTATCTCAAAGCCGGTTTTGCTTTTAGCTAGACATATACCTTTTAATATCCAGGTAGAGCTTTAGATCTTAATATAAGATGAATGTCCTAATGTATTTCATCTGCACTACATTTTCTTAATGCTTTCAGAATTCTAAAACGACGCAAGGAAAATTTTAAAATCTCTATCATTGCTGCATTCTTCAAACTCAATCTAAATAGTTGAGTTCTAAGCACTTAAAATAGCTACAGATTAAAATCACAAACTTCTTCCGGGATGACATTAGCTATACAAAATTAAGAAACATGCCAGATACATTTGGAAAAATTAAAGCTGCTTAGAAATGCAGTGAACAGAAGCAAGTAGTAACTAGACCAAATGGCCTCAAGCATTCATCCTCTTTTGCTTTTTATCTGATGAAATAATTAGTACATATCAACTGGTGGAAAAGTTTTGCCCTTTGAACTTTGCAATGATCTACTCTTCTTTGTTCATATTATTATTACAATTAAATAGTACTGATGATTAATGCAATGTTTTAAAGCAAACAGAACTTTTTAGGACTCTGCAGTTTTAGAAATTGTTTTAATATTTCAACTCAAAGGGCTAACTTGTCTCAAAATTTTAAATAATGGCAAACAATTATTTTTTATTTGCTCATTTTCTGTATTCCTTCATTAATTTTAGATGGCAACTTTTTTAAGTCTCAAAATTGCTATAAATTCAAATTTGCTTAAAAGAAAATGATTGATTTAATTACCAGCAAGATGAAAAAAAACAACCCGATAAGAACATATATATTACCCTAGATGTCCAAAGACCTGGATTATGCTTCAGACTGCCTCTTCCTACATGGGCATATCAGCTAACCTCACAGTTTTATCACTTAACCTCACTATGAGATGATCTTAGAGTTGTGAGTGAAGTAAATGACACTTGCAAACTGTGAAGCACAATGTAAATAATTCATTTTATTATTACAAAATATACATATTTTTCTAAAAGTTCTGGGGTATTTGCAGCTAATTATTCATTCTGCTTTCAATCACACAATGAATAAGTAATGGAACCAGAATTTGAACTCACTTTTAACCTAAGTCTTCATACTCTATTCTCCATACTGTTTATGTGAAGAGCTCAGGAAGATTAATTTCTCTTAACCTCAATTTACCCTGCATAAAATGGAAGAAATAATATCTAGCTTGCAATGTTATTTTGCAGATCAAATCTGCCCAAACAAAACAGCAAAGCAGAGGTCTGGAACACAGTGGATACTCACTGTTGGTTGAATCTAAAATTCAGAACTCTAACAAATTGTATTTAACAAAGATGACTGAACCAATATACATTCCATCCCACATGCTCTCATTACGGTCTGACATTGGCATAATTCCATCAAGCAGCGGTGTGTTCCTTCACTTTTTTAACTGTCTCAACCAATAGTATGCAACAGAGTGACCTGTGTGACTTCCGAGATTGCCTCTACCTTGTCCACTCTCTCTTAGATCTCTCTGGGTGAAGACTGCCTCCATGCTGTGCAGACACTCAAGCAACTCTGTGAAAAGAACTGAGGCCTACATCCATGGCCAATGTCAAATTGTCAGCCATGGGAGAGAGCCATTGTGAAAGTGGATACTTCAACCTCAGTGAAGCCTTCACATATTTGCATATTCCTGTGACTGCCTAAGAGATTCTGCTTATGAAAGAACTGTCAGCCAAACCCTCTCTAGACTCTTAACCAACAGTAACTATGAGAAAAAAGTAAATGATTATTATCTTAAACCACTAAGCTTTTAAATGATCTGCTATAATAGATACAAGAACTATTGTTCAATTTGTTGATTAACTTCTATATGAAAATTGCAAAGTTATACCTAGCTAAAATCCAAGAGCAAGTAAGGCAGTTTAAATCCCTTAAAATCCTTAGTTCTTACTTTATATGCCCAATGCAAGGTGAAGGTTTACTCCTCTAAGTTTAACCCTCTAAAAAGAGGGAATCAACTTTATATAAATAAGTTCTTATAAAGTTCCTTGTATTTCGTAGGAACTAGATGTTTCTAAAAAGTTTCAATAACATTGTTTCATGACATGGGAAACTAGAAAAAGTTTCTATATTAGTATCTTATTTATATAACGTGCTATTTGAAATACACATGTATTATCAAAATTAATGAAATATTTTACGTAGACATTTGACTACTTCATCTATATTTCCTAAATTCATACATTAAACTTAACAAAAAAATTAGAGGTCTTTTCATTATGAGGAATGGCTTTATAAATTGAGCATATACAGTACTTCAAATCAGTAATTAAACCAACTAGTCTCATTAAAAAAGATTTCATCTTTGAAAGACATTAGTTAAAAAAAGAAAGGCAAATCACAATCTGGAAGATTTTGATAAATTACAATTTGTATTTGGAAGAAAATATTCACAATACATTTATCTGACAAAAGACATATCTAAAAAATATAAATAACTTTTAAAACTCAAATAATGAAAGACAAACAGCCAATTAGTAATGGTAAAAAGACTTTAACAAACACTATAAAAAGTTAACATGTAAAAGACCAATAAGTACACAAAAAGATGTTCATTATCATAACTAATTAGAGTAATGCAAATTAAAACTACAATAGAACATCACACACGTACTAGAACAGCTAAAATGTAAACATCTGATAATAGTAAGGGTTAGCAAAAATATGAAGCAACTAAAACTTTCACACATTTATACAGCTAAATAAGTATTTAGCAAATGACACAGTTATTCTACTTCTAGGTATTTACCCAAGAGAAATAAAAACATATGTCCATAAAAAGGCTCATACAAAATGTTCATAGTACTTTATTTCTAATAGTTCCCCAAACTGGAAAAATATTGCAAATATCCACCAATAAGTGAATAAATTTTGGTATACCCATGTAATGGAATACTACTCAACAATAAAAAGTAACCTATCTCCAAAAGACACAACATGAACAAATGCTAACAAACACTTTTCTGGGCAAACAAAGCCAGACAAAGTACTGTTGTAAAGCACTATA
>NW_011888889.1:3617895-3618386 GCF_000151845.1 Pteropus vampyrus | reverse complement strand
GTAACCTATCTCCAAAAGACACAACATGAACAAATGCTAACAAACACTTTTCTGGGCAAACAAAGCCAGACAAAGTACTGTTGTAAAGCACTATATTGTATGATTTCATTTAATGAAATTCTAGAATTGGCAAAATTAATCTAGAATGACAGAATGTGGATAAGAGGATTGCCTGGGCCCTTGCATGAGACTGGAGTTTGCAGGGAGGAGGGTAAGGATGGTAAAGGGGGTTGACTAAAAAAGAAAACAAAGAGAAATTTGGGGAGTTATGGAAATATTCTAGATTTCGATTGTTCAATTGTTGTGGTGGTTACACATGATGTATATTTGTCAAAACTCACCTGTATAATTAAAATGCCTGTGTTCTATGTAAATTATATCTCAGTAAAGTTGTTTTAAAAATAAAGAAGAAAATAGAGACAAGTTGGCAGCTACTGACACCAAATTTGACTTCACTGGTATGATGGGGCCTTAAGCCACAGTGTTCCAAT
>NW_011888889.1:3613026-3616830 GCF_000151845.1 Pteropus vampyrus | reverse complement strand
TCTTTGGTGCATTTCTAGTGAAAATTTCTGGGACAAATTTTCCAAATTTAAATTAGCCTGTTTCGAACATCATATAGAGAAAGGAAAATAAAAGTCTCTCTAACTTGTACCTAAAACTCAATTTGTTTTTCTGTGGTGAACTTCCCAAATGTCTGCCTCAAATGATTTCTGTAATTTAAAGCCTAAGAGGTAGTGAAAGATTTCAGGCCAGATATAATTGGTCACAAAAATGAACATAAAATAAATTTATAAAACTTTGTCATCTGTGAGGTTGAGCTAAAGGTCTTATATTTACATCAATTTATTATATTGCTATAACTGAGTCATTTTTGCAACTGATTTTTGAAGTTCCGAATTTTGTTTCTATCTGGCTATCCCTTCCATTATAGACAAAAGTACATTCAAAGTAGTCAAAACCTCTCTTGTCAAGGGAGGATGCAAGCAGAGAAGGTAGGACCTGCGTATGTGCCTTTATTAGGGTGCAGTGATTTGGGGTTTCTTGGCTAAAGCTGGATTGGTTAATTCAAATCCAAAAAGCATTGATTTGGAGAGTTTTATTAAGGGACACACAAGAGGAAGGTCCTGGGAGGCAGGTGAAACTGTCAATCACAAGGGCTATTGGAGAAGTCATACCAGGAATTTACATTAACTCGTGACTCTGCAGGCTCTTATTTAGGGCGTGCGCTTGCACGATGGGGCTGGTCAGGTTAAGGCCCTGATGGCCACTGGGCCAAACAAAATGGATGCCAGGGCCACAATACCATGGAGTAGCTTAAACTGTCAACAGTCAAGGTTTTTATTTTTTAATTTTTACATCTTTGTTTTTTAATATACATTGAGCAAAATAAACTTCATTATTTTGGTAGAGCCCTATGAATTTTGACTATATATAGCTGTGTGCGACACAGATATGAAAGAGCTTCACTGCCCCCAAAATTTCCCTCCTGCTGACCCTTTAAAGTCAGCTTCTCCTCCATCCCCAGCCCTTGACAGCCACTGATACGTTCTCCATCTTTGTAGTTTACTTTATCTAGAATACCATGTAAATGGAATTGTAAAGTATATAGCCTTTCACAATTGATACTTTCATTTAGCATATGCTGTTGAGATTCATCAATAGTCTTTTCCTTATTATTGCTGAATAATATTTCTTTTTATGGATGAGCCACCATTTATCCATTCTCAAATGAGAACATTTGGAGTTTCTCCCATTTTGAGTAATTATGAAAAAAGCTGCTAGAAATATCCATATACAGGTTCTTGTATGAACATAAACTTTAATTTTCCTTGGATAAATTTCTAAAAGAGGGATTGTTGGGTCACATGGTGAGTACATATTTAACTTTATAAGGAACTGCTAAACAGAAATTGTTTTCCAAATAGTCCCATTTTTCCTTCCATCAGCAATGCGTTAATGTTCCAGTTGCCCCTCAGTTCTTACCACAACTTGGTCTCATCAGGGGGTTTGTTGTTTTTGTTGCTCTTTGATTTCTTGGTTTTGCCATCTAATAGGTAATTATATTTCATTATGTTTTTTAATTTGTACTGCCCAGTGACTACTGATATAGAGCATCTTTGCATGTTCTTGTCTGCCAATTGTATACCCTCTCTGATGGAGTATCTCTTCAAATCTTTTGCCCTTATTTTTAACTTTGTTTCTTGGTTTCTTATTTTTGATATTTAAGAGTTCTTTTTATATTCTAGATATAAGTATTTTGCTAAATATGTGATTAGAAAATATCTTCTCTTGGTCTGTGGCTTATCTATTATCTTCTTGACAATGACTTGCATGTAAAAATTTTTAATTTCAATAGTCATTTTTAGTAATCATATTGGGTGGAGAATCCTATAAACATTAAATGGGTAAAGTTGGTTGATAGTGTTATTCGTGTCTTCTGTATCCTTACTGATTTTCTGTCTGCTTGTTCTATTGATTACCACAAAAGGGTGTTAAAATTATCAAGCATGACTTGTTTTTACTGCCTTCTGGCTTCCACGATTACCAAATTTAGAGACATTCAAGTCATTGTTTCTCTGTAATGTGTCATTTTTCTACTGATGCTTTAAGTTTTTTTCTTTCTCTTTATCTTTGGGTTTTAGCAGTTTTGCTGTGATGTGGCTGACCTCGAGTTGTTTTGAGTTTATCCTGTTTGGTATACACTGAGCTTCTTCAACCTACAAGTTGATGTCTTTCATCACATTTGGGAATTTTTAGCTATTATTTCTCCCAACATTTTACCTCACCAATTTCTCCTCTGTGATTCCAATGACACTAATTTAAGACATTCTTGTACTGTTTAGTATTTTTTTTTCTTTTGTACTTGTCCATTTGATTATTTTCATTGTTTATCTTTATTTGCTGAAAATTTCTATCTTATCACGTCTTTATCTTTATCTCATTGTAACATTATTCTACTCTAAAGTCATTGTCTGAAATCAGCATCTGGGTCATCTCAGGGTCAGAATATGTTTATTGTCTTTTCCCTTGAGAATTGGTCACATTTTTCTGGTTCTTATGTTGAGTAATTTTAGATTGTATTTTGAAAATTTTGGATAATTTGTTGTAAGACTCTAGGTCCTAATAAAAATCTTCTGCAGAATTCTGGTGTTTGTATTTTAGCAAGGAATCAAGACAATTTAGGTTCAGCCCACGAGTTCTATGTTGCCTTCTGTACAACGGTTACAATGTTCTTTTAGTTTTTAAAACCTTCCTATACAATTTTGGGCTTTCCTACTTATGTGCCACTAAGGTGGTCTGAAATTTTATTATGGTTTATGTTTCAATGTCTTTGCTATGTTGTTTTGGGTTCGTCCCATGTATATACAGTCTGAGACTTGTCCTGGTACCCAGAATCAGAGCATACCCTTCTTCGCCTCCAAGATTATGCCCACATTCCTGGATCTCAGGAGCCTTTTTCCCCAGGCCTCTGGCAAGAAAGATGAGGTGTCACTCAGAGTTTTAGCCACTCATGCTGCCAATGAACAGTTCAGTGTGACTATGACTACCCTAAGGCAAAGCGGCAACAGAAAAGATAAAGAAAAAATAACAGAAAGCCACACACACACACACACACACACACACTCTCTCTCTCTCTCTCTCTCTCTCTCTCTCTCTCTCTCTCTCTCTTTGGAACACAGGGACCTTCATTCCTGGTTTCTCTGGCCAGAAAGATGGGGTTCCTCTGAGTTTTAGCTGCCTTAACTGCCACTGTGCAGTTCTGTTACTGGGGCTACCTTTTGGCAGGCCATAGAGAAAAGAGAGAAAAAAATGGGCATTACATCCACACTCTTTACATGCAGTAGCCCTTTTCCTGGTCCTTTGGTCAGAAAAATAGATAAATAAATAACAGCCTCTTATGGAATTTTTGCTGTCAGTGCCTACTGTACAATTCTGCAACTTAGACTACCATCAGGTCAACACCAAGTGAGGAAAGAGGAAAAAAAGCAAACAAAACATCTTTATACAATTGTTTCTTCCAGTTTTGACTCTCCTTGATATGCCTGCTCTTATATACCTTTCAGAGTTCTCAGAAAGTATTTTTTATTTTGTCTCAAGTTTCTAGTTATCACCAGCTGGAGAGATAGTTGAAGTAGGCTTACTCTTTCCTAGCCCAGAGTTCCAATTTGCGGCAGTTTCCCATGCCCCATTCACCACAGGGCACTGAAGGCCAGATCTTTACCTGTGCATATAGTAAGTAGGTTGCACCATGGAAGAGGAAGCTCAAATTTAAGAGACTCTAGTCTTTTATAGGTTGCTGGTAGATCTGCTCATCTTTCCCTCCAGAAAGAGAAAGAGGGAGGGAG
>NW_011888889.1:3611263-3612054 GCF_000151845.1 Pteropus vampyrus | reverse complement strand
TAGCCAAGAAAATTAGAAGCTAAGAAGCCAGTTAGAAGTTAATATTTACTTATCTTTACTTGATCTTATATATTTTGCTATACCAATGGCTAATCACTGATAGTCAAATTATATTTTACTGGCAGGATTATTCTCCAGAGAATTCAGGTACTTTTCTAATTTTTGAGATCTTGGACCAGGATAAAAAATAAATGAAAACAAAAAAAATATATAATATACTTCTTTAGATATTTTATTTAGAAAACTATCAATTATTCATAAAATATATATTACATATGCATAATATGCATATACATACATATCTATCTATCTCTATATGCACATACACAACACACACACACAGCACATCATACTTGCTTGTAAGCAGGCCAATAGGAGCCTTTCAAAAATGTTTAAAAGTTAACATGCCCCTTGAGTTGAAGTTCAGTACAAAAAGCTTTCCTCCCTCAGCTGCTCTGAAATAATTTCGATTGAATTATCTAAATAAAATCCTTAAGCTCCATATATCTAGTTTTTGCCTGGAGTTTTGTTCAATTCTGTACTATTCTTTCAGAGTAGGAGAGAGAAAGAACCAGAAGAAACTGTGTCAAAAATATCAGCTAAATGAAAAGATAAGTGTAGTCCTTCCCTGCTCAAACCATGACAGAATAGAGATTTCCATTTTATAGTCCATGTTTTATTGACTCGAATTTCTGTAATGAATTTATATCATAATTCCCTTAGAAATTCTATATTTACTTATTTCAATGTATTTACATTGTATATGTATTTTTAAAAGGCTAACATAACCT
>NW_011888889.1:3608444-3610363 GCF_000151845.1 Pteropus vampyrus | reverse complement strand
CTGTTTACAATAGTGTTTAAAAAATAACTTGTGCTCAATTTATCTGAAAAGAAATATTCTAGCCCATACTCTATCCTTGCTAGTAGAAAAATGTCGCTTTCATATAGAAACATAGAAAAATGATGGTTTCATCTAAATTTACTCCTTAAGTTGAAGTCTTGTTAGCACAGTCACACGAAGCATTGGTTTGGAGTTATGGGTTCACATAGCAAGTGAAAAACCAGTTTTACTGAGCAAAGTTACCTAATTTCACTGACATAGTAATTGAATTTCACTAGGAGTAACAAATGGAACAGGTACAGGAAAAGCCACATGCATCCTGGAATTTAACTTCATTATTAGGAAAGTTCAGAGAATGCCCAATTTTACACTGGAGAGGTTAGGGAGATATGTTTTAACAAGTGAATATGTACATTTGTTTTGTCATAGTAGGAAAACTTAAAATTGAACATTCAAAGAAAAAAGAGTACATTTTAAAAACAAGTGAAGTAACTAGGCAATGTTGACAGTTTAGAACTTGAGATTTGTTTCATAATCTCGCTTTTCATGTTCTTCCTCTATACTCATACATGCTGACATCTCATTCTCATGCCACTCCAACCCTGAGAGTCCCACCCAAACTGCCTCTCTACAACCATCACTCCACTCATGAAAGAATTTTTTATGTATCTTCAAACCACCCATGTGACATGGGTTGATATACTCATTTACTTTATTTTCTATTACTTAAATGTTTTGATAATTATCAACTGCTACAATCCAACTAATGCTTTTATAGATGTCCCATTTCTACATGATTTACTGTTACATGATTATAATAGCTAATTTTACTGAGCAATTATTACATCGTCAGGCACTACTGCACTAGGCTCTGAAGGCTTAAATTATTTTATTTAGTCTTCACAACAACCCTAAAGGTTTATATGATTACTAGCCCATTTTGTAGATGAGTCTAGAAATGTTAAGAAACTTGCCTAAAGTTAGAGAACTGGTAAAGGGCAGAGCTAAGACCGGAATCCAAATCAGTCTGTCCCCAGAGATAGAACTAGTGCTCTACACTATTTTCTTATGCCTTTTGTACAGGGCTTGCACAGTTAAAGCAGCATTTGAAATAATTTTTAGGTAGTATCATCTTTGGATTCAGTTAATTAGTACCAATATTATTCTTCCCATCTGTCAGTTTTCTGTTGATCTCTCAGCCTCTTAGCCAAATCCCAAAAGTGATTTTTAAATTCCTCAAGATAAACTTTGAGATCAGAAACTGTTTAACCCTGTACATATACTTTTATTTTTATAGAGTTGAAAGAAAGAGTATAAATAAATAAACTGGAAAATTGGAGCTTTAGAGTACTTTGGAATACATATCATTACAATAGCTGTGTTTTCTTTAAAAAAACTAATTATTTTAGTTTTATATGAAATTATCAGCTTAAGTGTGTTTTTGCCTTAATTTAAATTGTGCACATTAACATAAATACACAGAGCAAAGAGAAGTAAGTAATTTGCATTTTATAAATGTAATTAGCATTAATAGGATGTATGTACTCTGAAAGTCTAGATGATATAGCTGCATTAATTCTCTTCCCCTGATAGATTGAAGTGATTCCAGAATAGATTCCTTTCTAATTAGATTGTTCTAACAAGGATAACTCATTTTGATGAACATTTAGAGCTCAATAGAATAGAACTTCTGGAACTTTAACAACATAAGAAGATATTTTTTGGCTTTCTGTACATCAGGCTTTCAAAGATATCTTTAAAATTATTTCTATAATACTTGTTTGCTCCTACTTAGAAATTCCATTCTGAATAAAGTAAATTTTTTTAACACACCAAAGTACAGCCTGTACCCAAAGAATGACTAAGTAATTGTGTGACTTTTCAAATAGGTTTTATGCTCTTATGTAAGGAAAAAAAAA
>NW_011888889.1:3606546-3608394 GCF_000151845.1 Pteropus vampyrus | reverse complement strand
TATCAGCTAAATGAAAAGATAAGTGTAGTCCTTCCCTGCTCAAACCATGACAGAATAGAGATTTCCATTTTATAGTCCATGTTTTATTGACTCGAATTTCTGTAATGAATTTATATCATAATTCCCTTAGAAATTCTATATTTACTTATTTCAATGTATTTACATTGTATATGTATTTTTAAAAGGCTAACATAACCTAATACACAATTACAAAATTCTTATCCCTGAATAAATTAGCATTTAAATATCTTTTAAAATATTCTTGATAAGAAATAAACAGTCATGTAAAATCTATTTTTTCTGGAATGAAACTTTTGTTTCTTTTTTTTAGGGGAATGGGGGACCAGACATATGAACATCAGTAAAATATTTAATACCTCACTTTAGAGATTCAAAAGGAGAGAAACAATTTTAAGCTAGTCATTTAAAAACGGGATGCTGTGCAGATAAGTTGAGCGGGAATGGTCTTGCTGAAAGCAATAATGAACTACATTACTTACTTTAAAAAAACAAGGCATGAAAGAATCCCCTATATGGAAAGATTAGGGGAAAAAACTAACACTGATAAGTGTCTTTTATATACAGGCATCACACATGTAACAGCTCATAAAATCATCTCAATATCTCGAAGAGTAAATATAGTTTTGTCACTATACAGATAGGCAAATAGAGCTTCAGTGAGCTGAGGCTCACTTTGCCTAATGTTATCTAACCAGCAATTGACAGAGGTAAGATTCAAACACAGAACAGAGCCAAACTCAGAGTCTTTACAGTGTATACTGCCTTCATGAATAGAACACAAGTTGGCCCTGTATTCTTCATTCTTTTTATTTCCCCCCATATAAAGTCTCACCTCTGTGTTAACAGCCAATTTCTATATGGTGAATTGTTAATACTATATTTGGAAAATGTGGTATTTACATGTAACTTGTAACTATTTGACCAAAACATCTCATGATGATTATGAGGGATGCAACCTAGACTGTTTACAATAGTGTTTAAAAAATAACTTGTGCTCAATTTATCTGAAAAGAAATATTCTAGCCCATACTCTATCCTTGCTAGTAGAAAAATGTCGCTTTCATATAGAAACATAGAAAAATGATGGTTTCATCTAAATTTACTCCTTAAGTTGAAGTCTTGTTAGCACAGTCACACGAAGCATTGGTTTGGAGTTATGGGTTCACATAGCAAGTGAAAAACCAGTTTTACTGAGCAAAGTTACCTAATTTCACTGACATAGTAATTGAATTTCACTAGGAGTAACAAATGGAACAGGTACAGGAAAAGCCACATGCATCCTGGAATTTAACTTCATTATTGGGAAAGTTCAGAGAATGCCCAATTTTACACTGGAGAGGTTAGGGAGATATGTTTTAACAAGTGAATATGTACATTTGTTTTGTCATAGTAGGAAAACTTAAAATTGAACATTCAAAGAAAAAAGAATACATTTTAAAAACAAGTGAAGTAACTAGGCAATGTTGACAGTTTAGAACTTGAGATTTGTTTCATAATCTCGCTTTTCATGTTCTTCCTCTATACTCATACACGCTGACATCTCATTCTCATGCCACTCCAACCCTGAGAGTCCCACCCAAACTGCCTCTCTACAACCATCACTCCACTCATGAAAGAATTTTTTATGTATCTTCAAACCACCCATGTGACATGGGTTGATATACTCATTTACTTTATTTTCTATTACTTAAATGTTTTGATAATTATCAACTGCTACAATCCAACTAATGCTTTTATAGATGTCCCATTTCTACATGATTTACTGTTACATGATTATAATAGCTAATTTTACTGAGCAATTATTACATCGTCAGGCACTACTGCACT
>NW_011888889.1:3601743-3604331 GCF_000151845.1 Pteropus vampyrus | reverse complement strand
AGATACCTGTTATGTTGAATCAGGGCCCCCATAACCTCATTTAACCTTAATTACCCCTTTAAAGGCCTTGTCTCCTAATACCATTCTAAGGTATTAACAGTTAAGACTTCAACATATGAAATGGACACAATTCAGTCTGCAACATGACCAAACTTGTTTTCTAGCCAAATAATCCACTTTCTCCCACTCCAGTACCCTTTCTTAGAGGGAGATTATCTTTATACATCCCTGCCTCTTGGTTTTTGGTTTGAAATAGAAGCAGAATAAAATATAAGCAGAATGAAATATAAGCCAAACTTTTAAAAGCCACTTTGTGGCTCATGTGATCTCTTTTCCCTGGGCAGCGTTATAGATAAAGGTTTCTTTATCAGTTTGGGTCCTAGAGTAAAGATGACTTAGATCCTACCTGAATCTTACTTTCAATAGATATCTAAGGTGAGCAAGAAATATATCTTTGTTGACATTTTGGCGATCATTCGTTTCTGCAGTATACAGCTTATTCTGATTAGTACATATGAATATATACATCATTAATGTACTATTAAATCCTTTATGGTTTTTATACTGTAAGAGTAAAAATTGAGTATTTGGTTCCTCGTTTTATTTACACTGGCTTAGAAAATAGAAAATTAAATTACTTTTTGATTAATGAAATGTGTAAATGAAGTTTTATGAATTGGAAGTTTCATTTTAAATTCAGAAATCTTGTACACTCAACCTCATTCTTCAAGACATAAAGAAAACAAATTATAATTTCCACTGGCGATTTCATGGGTAAAAGTTAATATAATTAAGAAAGAAATTGAGTATCAGCATGCCAATCACTGTTCCTTTAACTGTATGTTTAAAACACTACAGAATATGTAAAGCTGTTTGATGATTGCCTTTTCAACTGCATGAGGTATATACTTAATCTAAATTGCGACATATGTACTTAATGAAATACTACATAATGGCATAGAAAATTCTGTGCTAAAGAATAATATACACAAAATAATAACAAATTTATATATAAGAAACTTTTAGGAATAGGAAAAAATTAGAAAAATTCAGGAAGCACAATTTTAATTGCAGTGTCTTTGTATGATAACTTGATATTTTTTCTTTTTTAACTTTCTTATGTGTTCCAAAATTTGTACATTGAATACCTAAGACTTTAGGTAATGACTTTAAATAAATTAAAATAATACCTGTACAAAACACAGAAATTCAAACCACATAAAAATTCCAGAGAGGTGGGGGGAAATCATCTAAAACTACAATTACAGATTAAAAACCACCTTAAACATTTGTAAAACAAACAAAATATTTCTTTACTCATACATATTGAACAGGAGGAAAAGAAAAAAAGTAAAAGAAGATATGAAAAGAATGTTTTAATACTATATATGCTCTTTTTAAGTTAAATCCTATTAAATTTTATTAATTTTATTTCACAAAAGATAATGGAGTATGCCTGAATATATTTCTAAATGTCAGATAAATGTTTTTAAACATCATGAGTTTTTAGCTCCTTAAAAAAAATGCCTCTGAGATTAAGAATAAAGGATATCATTGCGATTTTTAACTACATGTTGATTGTTTTTCTACTATAAAAGATGAGATGATTGGCACTGCTATATGTTCTTTTCTCTCCTACCATCCCGTCATGTATATCATATTATGTCTACTTTAGTGACATTTTAATGTTTATATTTGGTTATGCAACCCAAAATTTTCAAATTATTAAAGTTTGCTTTTGATTTAAAGGGATTCAATGTTCTCCACCAGCCCTTTGCGACAAACTTTCCATTTCTGAGTTCTCTTGGTTGACTGGGAGTTATACCATCAAGTAGGTTGTTTTTTGTTTTTGTTTTGTTTTTCTTTTTCTTTTTCTTTTTCTTTTTCTTTTTCTTTTCCTTTTCCTTTTCCTTTTCCTTTTTCTTTTTCTTTTTCTTTTTTTCTTTTTCTTTTTCTTTTTTTCTTTTTCTTTTTCTTTTAAGGAGTAGGGGCTTGTCCGTGATCTATTACCTGAGATCTTTCATGTGCAAGGAAATATGCCTCTTGCGTTTATACTTACTCTAAAGTCAGACTTTCTTTCCTTCTTTGCTTCATTCCCTTCTTGCAGTGAGTGTTACTGTGCAAAAGATGGAGGCCAGTCCGAGTTTCACTGCTTGGAAGTGACTATTTGTTCCTAGAATCCTAAGGAAGTCTTTCATTATCATAAATATTCAGTTACTTAACAGGATACCGATCAATGACAATAATATTTATTGATATGAATGATGCCCTTTAGAATCAGTTTTTCTTATTTCTGGAAAATTATGCCCTATTATATCTGATTATTTTTTGCATTCATTTTTCATAATCAGTACTTCAGAAAGCCCATTTTTCTTTATGTTTTCTTATTCATGGTCATGCTTATCTGTTCTTTGTCATCAGCTTTTGTTTTATTTAATTCATATTTTTAAAGGTGTTCTACTGCATAAATCATTTTAAGAAAAGTCTCTTTCTTTGATCTATTTTTAAAGCATGCTCCTTTTTATTATTTTTTCTTTTTTATTATTGTGTCTGTGGTATGTTTACATAATTACCATGTTATATATACA
>NW_011888889.1:3595933-3600268 GCF_000151845.1 Pteropus vampyrus | reverse complement strand
CTTCACTGAACTTTTATCTTTATTGGAAAATTCTCTCTTTCGATGACCATTTTTTGTAAAATGTCACATAGGTTTATCACTGAGAGACAAGGAAGCAACATAACTACACACTTTGCTGTCTGTGCAGGAATTGAATAACAGATGCATAGTGATCAATTACTCACAGACTTTGAAAGAAGTGATGTAATTGGTCATTGATCATGATGCACATCTATTATTTATGTAGTAGTTTGTGAACTGAAGAGCTAGCAGCTAAGTTTGTACTTTATAAATTTATTTGGGTTTATATATAGTGGTACTTGAACCTTGAACCATGTTGTTGGGAAACTGGGCTGTTTTATTTTATTTTATTTCATTATTTTATTTTATCCAATTTATTTTTTAGGCGAGGCAACCCTTGGTTGACCTCACAGACTACAAGGACCTTGTCAGTTTACAATCCCTTATCTTTTCATTTTTTACACCTACAGCACCTAGTCTTCCTAGGTGGTCTCCCATTCAAGTACTAATCAGGCCCAACCCTGCTTAGCTTCCGAGATCAGACGGGATTGGCTGTAGACCAAGATTGGTATTATTTAACTAAAATGTGGTAACCAAGATGTAAGTATATCTGGACTATATAAAGCAAGGGCATCCTGTGTTTGGTTTTTAAATTTTTTAGATTGATCATTCTATAATTTTAAAGACTAATCCTCTCTTCCTCTTCTACATTTTTCCTAAAATAAACATATTATTTTCTTTTTACTAATTTTCAAGAATTTATTCTATACTCCTTTTCTCAAAAATTGAAGTTAATAGCAATGCAAATATATCTACAGTTGCTTAAGTGTGCTTTTCAAATTTTCTATATGTTTTCCTAATAGCTTAAATCTTGTGTCTTTTGAATGTGGTTGGCACATGATTCAGCCAATCATCTAACACATAATCTTATCTAAAGGGGTAGAAACCTATATATTGAAAATCTTTAGTATGTGTGCCACCACACTTTATTTGTTTTTCCTTCTTCTTGACAGAGCAATAAAATACTTTCTTCTTCATTGCCTCTTATATTTAAGGAATGTTTTACTGATTTTATTGTTTACTTAGTTTTATTTTTCTATTTCAATCCTCTCAGTTTGTTTTATATCTTTCTTACTTCAGTGGTCTGACCTAATTACTACTTGATTATTTCCAATTAACCTAAAAATATAGACTTTAAACTTATCAACATATTGTTTTCCAAAGCTTTTGAGTATCTTTAAAACCAAATAATTTGCCTTGCTATTTACTCCTTTTAATATGTTAGTGAGTGGACAAAATAAAGTTTGAAAACCTGATTATTTTCAATCTTAATAATTTCTTCTCTAGCATCCATGCCACCTAATTGTTATTCATTATCAGCACAACTTTCTTCAAAAGCTAAAGCACCTATTTCCCTAAGAAAATTCTATTTCCCTACCTTTGCATGGAAAACATACCCAAGTTATCCTGTTATTTTTTTCTAAATTCTATCGCCCATATTAGATGTTTCCAAGAATCACATATTTTTGGCATTATTGTCTTAAAATTTCAAAGCAAACTTCACCTAGCTTATTATCTGGTCTTACATTATTCTTATCATTAAACTAGTCAATAGATGTCAGTCAATAGATCTGACAAAGATGTCTTTCTTAATAAAAAGAAGAGTAGCTGTATGGAGTTGATGAAATGCACTCATCTAGAATTCAGGTGATCTGAATTCTGTTCCTAGCTTTTATCTAAGCAGTGTGGCCTTCAGAAAATCAATTTTCCTGAGCATCGGTTCCATTATCTGTAAAATGGTGTATATTTGGGAAGAGAAAAAAAATTTGAAGTAGACAATTTCTGTTTCTTTGGCTCTGTGTTCTATCCTGATTGAAATATTTCTGTCACTGTGGTAGCCTTACCTTCTCAACTAGGAATATAAGTATGTTGACTATGAGACTTCTCCCCCATCCCATAATCTCAATTATTGTTTCTAAAGATTCCCCACAATTGAAAATAGAGTGTATCTAATTCTAGTCTATCCTCAAACAAATCAGACATATTAAGTAGTAAAGATTAATTCTGATGTGACTGACAATCATATATTATAAAGCTTTGTGGTCCTGTTGGTGCTTTCACAGTTGAAAGAAAAGATTTGCCTTTCTTTTTGTATTGTTTTACTAGAATGTTGTATTAGAGGCTTTAATCAGAAAGACAGAGTCCTCAACAAGTATTTACAACAGAAAGAATCAATTACAGAGATTTCTTTTTCACATGGATGATGGAAGGGCTAGACAGTCAAACAGGTGATAGTGAGTAATCTCAGATTTTAGGAACAACATGAAACCACCCCCAGCCCTAGGCAAGAGGGACTAAGAGAATAGGCACTGTTACCAGAAGGCAAGAGCCAGAGTCACATCCAGATGAAGCTGAATCACAGTAGGAGTGTCCATCGGTAGCTGGAACCACAGAGAAGTCACAGCCCCCACCAGATTGTTGCCTGGAGGGGGAGGGGGAGGGGAAGGAGGTAAAAAAAGGGGATGGGAAAGTGGGAGGGGAAGGAGGAGGAGGAACAATACACTAGTTCTCTCCTATTTTACCCTTCCTCCCCATTATCAACCTGCAGTTCCCAGCAGTGACTCCCATTAGTTGTACCCAGCTGCAGGCCTGCTGATACTAAAGCTTGGGAGAAGCAGCCTGCAGAGGCCAGTCTTGCAGGAGAAAGAATGTGATGTGGACCTGAGGGCTAATAGACCCAGGACAACACAAGTAAGGATGGATACACTGGTTTTTTCCTTCTACAAAATAATACATCCTTTGTCTGAGAGAGCTGCTGTTCAGTTTTATGTGTGGTAAGTAAATCACTCCCTTCTTCAATAAAGATAACCTTCATCAAAAATGATATATTGCTTTTTTTATTATTTAGCAAAATGCAAGAAATTTGCCAAAGCCATTTAATGCAGGGGATATTTTTCTCATAATTTCATTAGCTAGATTTGTATTACACATTAGAATGAGTCTCTGGGAAATTCAAAGGCCTACCTGGATTTCTAGTGGAGAGATAGAATTACAGACCTATTCCATAACCACTGAATGCTTCTCTCTCTGCTTATACACACTATGTCAAATATGGCTGATTATCCTGGGAAGTAATTCCCTAACCTTTCTGTGTTCTATTCTCTCCAGCTAATTCACAACGCAGAAGCTGGAGAAACCAGGACTAAATGCCATCTAGGAACCTTAAGCATTTTTTAGCTTCTAGCCATCAATATAGAGATATTAGCTAAGGAGCACAGGTCCAACATGCTAGGCTTTATTCTAGTAGTTTTAGCTCTTCTAAATGATTTACATTTACTTTATATATTAATAACTTTAATATTCTTTAGTGTGGCCAATTCCATCTAACTACTTAGAGTTATTTCAAATCACTATGCAGTCTCATGTTTTTGCATATAGTTGATGCTTATTGAAATGCCTTTACCCTTAACCTATCTGGCTACTCCTTATTCATTTATTTATTTGTAAAATATGTGTTGAGTACTTACCACATGGAAATCTATTTGCCACCATCTCGAAGCTTATCTGGTTATAGATATATGCAAGGGGAGTGTGGGAGCATGAAGGAGAGGTATCTCAATGCTATTTGGGTAAAGTGATGGTATAAAGGGCAATAGGAGTTAGCACTAACTTAAGAAATGTCGGACAATAATATGCTATAACCTCTTCAGCAATTAAAAAGGACAATAATATGCTATAACCTCTTCAGCAATTTTTGCACATAAAATTTGCCCTTTGATTTACAAGTCCAGCTGCTATTTGCACAACACAGTATTATTTGCACTTCCTTCTCTTTAAACTCATAGCATGCTTGAAATCTTTGTTCAAGAATCACCCCATCATACCAGCCTGCTGCTCTACCAGCTGCTCTGCTTTCTGCCGCTGCTGCTTTCTTCACAATTTCTACTAGGCTATGTCGTTTCCAGTGGGTTTTCAGTGTGCCATATGCAGTCAATTAATTTTAGGTCTGAATTCCTTCATAGTATATGGATGTCATCTGGAGTCTATTGTCTAAATTGTGCAAATGACATGGAACAATGTTTTATTTAACAGGTAACGAAATTATGTATCTTAGATGTAAGATACCTATGTAACAATGAGCTACCTCTAGTCCATTGATTTCCAAACTTTGGGCAGCATATCTCTACTGGTCTAATGACATAGGACAAGCAGTTCTCAAACTCATATTCTTGATATAAGCAGAATAAATAATGTGTCATAAGCATATATACATTACTATTTTCATATAAGTATGATTAAGAAAATAAATTTATTCAAACAATTACTGAATTTATA
>NW_011888889.1:3591802-3595883 GCF_000151845.1 Pteropus vampyrus | reverse complement strand
GTCGTTTCCAGTGGGTTTTCAGTGTGCCATATGCAGTCAATTAATTTTAGGTCTGAATTCCTTCATAGTATATGGATGTCATCTGGAGTCTATTGTCTAAATTGTGCAAGTGACATGGAACAATGTTTTATTTAACAGGTAACGAAATTATGTATCTTAGATGTAAGATACCTATGTAACAATGAGCTACCTCTAGTCCATTGATTTCCAAACTTTGGGCAGCATATCTCTACTAGTCTAATGACATAGGACAAGCAGTTCTCAAACTCATATTCTTGATATAAGCAGAATAAATAATGTGTCATAAGCATATATACATTACTATTTTCATATAAGTATGATTAAGAAAATAAATTTATTCAAACAATTACTGAATTTATATAGCTTTTTATCACTTTTTAAAATTAGTTGATACTTAGAGATATCTGTTGCAGATTAGCTTTTCTGGGAAATTGACTCTGAGATGGAGTTTAGCCTGCAGGATGTTTATTAAGGGGTATCTGTGGAAGTGAAATGAAGGAGCAAGAGTGAACATAGGGAGAAGCTGAGCTCTGATGCAGGACAAATGACACCTGAACTAACCCCACAGGGGACTCTGGGGCTAGAAGTTCCCTTTAGAGTAGTTATAAGTCAGCTTGAGATTAGTCATTACATATGAGCTAATCAGAAGGGTTTGTGATGTTGGATAAGGAGGCTTTCAGGGGCCAAGGCAATTCATGAAGATGATTGACTATCGAAGGCTTTCCCAATAGCTTTTTCAGCAGCTAGAATAACAAATATTTCATTGAAGGCAACACAACACAGTGTTCACAAAAGGCCCATGCTTGTTCCACTTGGAGCAACAATTCATACACATACAACAGTTGAACAGCTCCTTCAAGGATCCAATGGACCACTCTTCTAGAGGGAAACTTAGAAGAGAAAGGTTAGTAGTGAAACAACTACAGCCTTCCTACTGGTTTCAGAACTAGAACTAATATTGATCATTTTCCTCTCTCATCCCTGCCCCCATGACCACTTCAACATATGTCATAACAGTGCAGGGATAACTGATGACAGAGCCTGTCTAATATTAATTAGCCAAATTTTTTTGTCAAGTTGGTGCCTCTTCACTGATGGATGCTCACTGGTGGATACTAGCATACAATATGAATATTAACTTGTGCCCAGTTCCTGTGTCCAACCATATACCTTTAGCGCAGACTTGCTTTCCCAAGTATCCCTACTCTCTGTCAAACTTTGTGAACAAAACTCAGGCTTAGCCATAGATACCTGATTTGTCTATAGGTATAAGCTAAAAAAGAAGTGCTCATCCCACAGAAGATGGCATGGGTGTCTGGGATACCTGCTCTTGCACCCTTTAGTCATTTTCATGCTAGAACCCAAGTGTGGCACTTCTAAATTACAGTGGCCAACCCAACCTTATGACTTGGTGTGCTTGACAGAAATTCACTCATAACGAGTAGTTATTGCTCCATGGTCACTGGCACCTGTATTAATTTTCTATGGCTGCTGTCACAAAGTGCCACAAATCTGGTGGCTTAAATAATACATATATATTCCATTACACTTTTGGAGGCCCGAAATCCAAACTCAGTATCTTTGGGCCAAGATTAAAGAGTTGGCAGGACTACACTCTCAAGAGGCTCTAAGGAAGAATCCATTCCTTGCCTCTTCTAGTTTCTGGTGGCTGCCATTATTCCTTGGTTGTGGCTGAATCTCTCCAATCTCTACTTCCATGTTTGCACCACCTCCTCCTCTTCAGTCTGTTTTAAATTTCTGTGCCTCCCTCTTATAAGGGATACATGTGACTGTATTTGAAGCTCATCCAGATAATCCAGAATAATCTCCCCATCTCAAGATCCTTAATTCAATTATATCTACTGATACTATAAAATAATATTCAAAAGTTCCAGGAATCAGGATGTGGGTGTCTTTTGGGGATCCATTGTTCAGCCTGTCACAGTACCTCGTAGTTAGGCACTCCATCTCTACCAGCATTCAGTAGCAGACCTGGAAGCTGTCGTTCACACAAGTGAACATTTGTCTGCTGAAAATAGTGTGACTTTGCTACAGAAACCTAGCAATCCAAATTGTGAGTCTCCCTTTTGGATAGTATCTTTTCCCATCACTGATATGACTTATGATATGGGGTCTATAGGGTCAGATGGCCCAAGTGACAGGGAAGTTTGTAACATGGTCTGGACCTGCTGCAGAGCCCCTTTCTGCTCTGGGTGACTCTAAAATCTGGCAACATTTAGTATTATCCAGATAATGGATTAGAACATTATCACAGGTATGGAAAATGCTGCCTCAAGAGCACAAAGAGTTCTACATGGTTTTGTAGAACTCTCCCTTTGCCATAATAAAAGATGAGAATTGCAATAATCGTTCCTTTGTCTTTGATGAAATGTTTTAGCATGCTTCTGACCACTGGACTCCTAAAAATGTTATTGATGAGGCAGGCTTTTGACTCTTTGTAGAGCTTATCTCTTACCATCTTACCAAGGTTTCATCTTTTGCACATCCTATCTGAGCAGCATTACATCATGGACCAATGTTCCATCTGGACATTCTGCATGTGAAGAATATCCAGACAGAACAGACCACTTTATGCTATATTATGACAGAGGATGGGAGAGATAGTGCAGTCCTACAGCAAAACTGCAAATATGTATTGCTGTTCTTTCTGTGTAAATGCAAACCATTTCTGGTTCTCTTTTTTGATAAGAATGGAAAATAACCTATTTATCAAATCAGTCATTGCATACCATGAACCTGAGGCCATATTAAACTCTTCTAGCAAAAGTAGAGCACATACAGCATAGCAAATGTAATTGGGGATTCCTTTTGATTGAGTTATGGCAGTCATTTTCCAGAATCCTTCTGGTCGTGACATGGGCACACAACAGGTAAACTAAATGAAGATATGATAGAAACCAGCACTCCTGCATCCTTTTGAAATCTCTAAGCTTAGGATATCCAAATTTTTTGTAATGCTTAACTTTTGTCCCAGAGGGAAACACTATTTCTATCTTCCAAGGTTATTCACTACAAAAACATCCTTAAAAGATACTCTAGAACAAAGGAAATCAGTGCTTCTTCTCACAAAACTTACAGAAACACTATAGATGTGGAAGGAATAGTTTCTCAGTGAATGAGACTTTGAAAAAAGCAATTCAGTGGAATGAGAGGATTGAAAATCTAATCGGAAGTAATTCTATAGACTAGAGAATGGGAATAGAAGAATTAGAGAAGAATTAGGAAAGAATCAAATAATTCTTTTGAAGAATTTTGCCACAAAGTAGGGCAGATAGCTAGAAGGAAAATGTGTTCAAGACAAATTTCTTCTTTTAATTTTTTAAGGTAGAAGAGACAAAAGTATGTATGCTGATGAGAATGACCCATTAAAGAAGAAAAATTGCTAATATGGGAAAGGGGAGGCAAAATTACTGAAATGGTGCCTTTGAGTAGAGAAACAGGATAAGATTTATATGAAAGTATAGGTTTCAATTTTGAGATTGTTGCTTTCGGAGGGAAGAGATCATAAAAATATGGATTGAATAGATGAATAGATGTGGTGGTGAGTGTGTGGAAGCTTCCTTTTGATTACTTCAATTGTCTCAGCAAAGTAGAAAACAAGAGCAAAACTTTAAAGTGAAAATAAGAAAGCATTGGAGATTTAAGTAGAAAGGAGTAGGTGTAAAATCATATCTAGGGGAACGGGAGAGGGCATGAACCAGAAAACTATAGTATTGTTTTGTATAGTATAGTATTGTTATAGTATTGTATGAATCTAGTAGAGGCATCTAGACATGAAGTTGAAGTTAAATCACTCAGCATGGTTTTGTCTCTTTCCAACCTTGATTAGTTGCCCAAGTGCAGGTGTGCATTAAATGGAAACTTGGAAATAACCAGTGTTTTAGATTTTCCCATCTTTTTTGCAGATCACCTGCATTATCAAGGTTAGAGACAATGAAAAATATATAGGTCTTGATTTGTCCTCATACATTCCAGTTTTATTTGTTTTTCTCCCCTTCAAGCTTTTTCTGCCAATCGTTGACCCTGCTGACCGACAGCA
>NW_011888889.1:3586380-3590818 GCF_000151845.1 Pteropus vampyrus | reverse complement strand
AGGAGAGCAGTGAAACTATGTTTCACTGGCACATTTCACTGACCTTCAGAGCACTCTGTCTTCCAAATATCTTGCAAATTTCTCCTGTAGCCAATTTTAACCCAGAGCTTTACAGATGAGAGAATTCTGAGAAACAGAGTTCCAGCTTAGCTTAGTTGACCCAGTGCAAAGCAACCACATGACCTCTAGAGAGAACCAAAAGGGAAAGCAAGGTTCTTAAGAGAAAGTCAGGTCGCCTTTAGAGCAAGAGGATGAAAAGAACATTCAGAGGAATTATGACAAACCGTGAATTCCAGTGGGACTAGCAGGAGCATTTCTGTAGATGAAGAGGCGTTGCAGATTAGGACAAAATAGGGAATGAAACCAGTTAATTGGAAGTTAGAGTATAACTCTGGAAAGTGATGTGGGAGATTGTTGTTTATTAAAGCTACATTAATAAGGATAATGGGATATAATGAGATTAGTTCTGGCCGATCATGGTAGAGAGGCTCTGATTGTGGAGGACAGGCAGATTGAGTATCTGGGAGCTACCTTTCAGGTGTAAAGAGTCCTGGAATAAACTTGATGGAAGTGAACAGGTCCAGACTGGGGGAAGTCAGGCTTTATCTTATTTTATACTTAATGCAAATTTAATTTTCTCAAGAGTCCCTATTTTGAAGTCATTTGTTCTCAATTTATAACCAAAGGTCCCACAGACTCTTCTTTCCCTATGGAATTCACATTTTTAAAGTACCCCTTTTAAATCAAATACATTGGGATTTTTTTACTCAATCAAAGATCTAACTTTCTATCTTCATGAACTAGTCATTGTTATCACAAAGAAAAGAAAATCAGTGTTTTAGCTGGTCTGAGAAAGTTCATAAAGGAAACATATATATTTTTTAATTTGCTCAGCTTCCAGAAGTATTAAAAATAGTGTAGGCTCCAGTTAAAACTAATAGATTGATCATGCCTTTTTTGAATTCCTCTTTAAAAACAAAATGCCCCACTAAATATTATTAAATAGATTTTTTAAAGTTATTAATTGACAACAAAAAGAATGGGGAATGAAACATCAGTAGATAAATTATTTTAACAAAGTTTGAAAAGTCTTGAAAAGTCTCATTATTTATTCTCTATTCATTCATGGTAAGCCTTCAGCATTTGCCAAAGTGGAAGAATCTCCATTCTCTTTTCTTTCAAATGGTCACTAGCCTTGGCCCCATTAACAATTTCCAAAAGTAATAAAACAAACAAAATAACTTTAAACTTTTTAAAAGTACAAAATTTAAGTCTTCTATTATAGCTAAAATTCCAAGTAACAATTTTCCTTGACCTATTCTACCTTACCAAGCCCATTCAAGTTTAAGACTGAGACAGTTTATGAAAACAATAAAAAAATCTTATCTGCCTTTCATTTCCTTCATCGGTTTTGAGGTCTCTACACTCTCACCCCGAAAACTACCAGGCTTCTCCCACATATCTTCCCCCTTTTGAGGCTTTGCTTAACCCATTTCTCTTCCTGGAGTTACTTACCTTCTCTTCATTCCTTAATTAAATCTATGAATATACTTTCAAGACTTAAATATGTACCTCCTTCCCCATGAATTCTTTGCATCCCAAATCTGGACCAATTGTTCTGTCTTCGGTACATATGATATTTTGCTTATGTACACTTCACTTTGGCAATTGGTAAAACTCAACGTATTTATTCTACTCAGGAAGTCTTAACTTATTGGAAAGCTGGACAATGTCATACTTATCTCTGAATCACTAGTGCTTCGCAAACAGTAGCTGCTTAGCAAATATAGATTGATCTGGAAAGGTGGTAGGTTTTCTTTTCATCTTTTCAAGTTGGTCACAATATTTTCGGAGCATGGAGGAAGAAACCGGGCTGATTTTGGCAATGGTCCTCAGTCTGAAGAAGGCTTTCACAGGGACTCAAAAGTGTTAAAGTCTGCAAATCACTCTCTTCTTCTTCTGTCTTCCTCCAGCAAATGGCAACAATAGGAATGATAGATAACACTTACTGAATATTCACTGCATACCTAACAGAATGCTGATTGCTTTTCTTGTTTTCTTTTATTACTCATTTAAGTTTTTCTTTCTATCAAAGTTATACTGATACAAAGTTAAAAATCAAACTGTATTTGAAAACATACTTAACTATAGTTTCATATCCTACTAAACTCCACCTTCTTCCAGTCTTGATCCCTAGAAGTAACCATTGACAACTTTCAACCTATCCTTCTGATATTTATCTCCATATTTCTAGATAATATACTCATCATGCTATTTCCTGATTTTTCAATTTTAGTTACCATCTATTGATTTTCTGTTTTTATGAGGATTTAATTCCTTTATACTATTTCTCACATTTTACCATCCATCTTCTCAATATAATTATATCACAATTTTTACTTAAAGTAGCAGAGTTTAGAATATTTCGACAGTTTACCACTAAGCCAAATAGTAAACTTTGGTTGTGTCTTCTTTTGTACATTTTTTTTCTGGAGTCTATAAATTCCTCATTCTTTACTTGCTTAGTTTTAGATATACACTCTTATAATTTCCCCCAATTCCCCACAATGATATGCCTTGATATGAGTTTTTTAAATTAATGTGCTGGGCCCTCAGAGTGAGCCTTAAATCTAGGGACTCAAACACTTCACCAAATTTGACTAATGCATAAAATTTGCCATTTTGAGTGATTTTGTGAAAGGCTTAAGAATTGTTAGGTGTCTGATCTTACCACTGTAAAATTTCCACAGGTAAAAGCATTTAGGGCAGAAAAGGAAATTAGAATGTATTTTTTTTGCACAGCTGACTACCTAGGCACAGACTGGTTTCTTATTTCCACTTTCATTTGGCACGTCTGCCAACATGCTATATCATATAGTTTCCATTTTCCCTTCTAATTAAAGATTTTAAAAGAAATTTGGAGAGCCTAAGTTATTTTTCTTCAATACTCCGTTATTTTTTCTGGGTCTCAGCTTCTCCATCAATATAAATTAGTCTTTTTCTGCAATAAAATTTTGTAGGATAAATAAAATATACACACAAAGTCTTTTAATATATTAATGCAGTTACAGTAGGCTCAATAATGATCCCTCAAAGATGTCCATAGTCTAAACTCCAGAACCTGGGATGAATGTGTTACCTTCTATGGCAAAGGGATTTTGCAGACGTGACTAGGTTAAGGATCCTAAGATGGGGAAATTATTCTGAATGATCCAAATGGGTCTAATCTAATCACAACAGACCTTATAAGAGAGAGGTAGGAGGACCAGAATGAGAAGAGATAATGATGGAATCTGAGATCTGAGAGAGAAAAAGAGAGATTCAAATATGCATTGCTGTTGGCTTTGAAAATAGGGGAAGGGGCCACCAGCTAAACAGTTCAGGCAGCCTCTAGAAGCTGGAAATGAAACACTAGAGCTTCCAGAAGGAGCCAGCCCCACTGACAACTTGATTTTAGCCCAGTATGTCTTCTGACCTCTAGAACTATAATAAATTTTATCGTTTTAAGCCATTAAAATTGCGATAATTTGTTACAGCAGCAACAGGAAATAATATACCAGTTTACTAGCACATCATTTTTGGAATTCAATCTGATTTTAACATATAATTATCTTATAGTACTTATTGACCAATTATGTAACAATCTTTAATGAGAGGGATATATACTGAACTCTCACTTTATAACCAAGATCCTTGTGTGCCTGGGCTATAGGACCCAAGAGGTATGGATATATAATTTTTTTTTTTTTTTTTTTAGAAAAGAACAGTTTATTTCTCTCCATCCACTCTTTCACACTAGAATCTAGTCAGGCACACAATGCTTCCAGCAAAGACAAGTCTTTAATACCACAGAGTAATGGTTAATAGTGTAGGTCTCAGAGCCAGGCTGCCTGGGTTCAAATGCCAACTCTGCTACTTGCCAGCTTTCTATTTTTCTAAGCTTCAGTTTCCTCAATTGCAAAATAGAGATCATTCAAATTCCTCTTTCATAGAAGTTTTGTGAGAATTAAATAAATTAATCCATGTAAATGACTTAGCACAATTTTTGCCACAAAGTAGGAATAAGCCTTACTCAGCAAGGATAAATTATTATTAATATTAATTATCATAATTTTTATTAACATTAGTTTATTTATTTGCTCAAATGAAAATACATTCCTATTACTGCTTTATTATTATTGCTCTCTCTTAACACTATGGCCCAAGATGCCAAACTGAATTCTTCTGTTAATGGCAACATTTTAGCTATATTTCTGAAACGCCTTTCTTTTTTGTAATTCATGTGTTTTCTATTTTAAAAGAGTTAGAGACCTGCCAAACAATACTATTTCAACATCCATTAAACAAATAACAGAAATCTTATTGCCAAATGGCAAATGTCAAGAGTCTGGAAATATTGCTTCCCATATTATGAAAATATGACCGATTTCCCTCCATC
>NW_011888889.1:3584456-3586095 GCF_000151845.1 Pteropus vampyrus | reverse complement strand
GGGACTTATTTTTAGGTTTGCACTTATTTCCCCCCCAAATGGTTTGGGTTTCCATTATCATGCAGATCACTTTTCTTAATTAAAGTGGGTAGGTTCATAAACTGGAATTGAAAGTATTTAGCTCCTCCATGAAACTCTCTGTTCTGCCGTTCATTATTTGAAGTATTCTCTCTCACAATCACACTACCGTTAATCAGAGGGCAAAAATGCTTCTGATTTAGACAGGCTATATTTAGACAATTAATCTTATGAAATATAAAAAGTCACTCACTAGCTACTCAATGTTTGTTAAATAATAAAAATGATGAGTCATAGATAATCAGACAATATATAAAAATAAGCAGTATCTATTGCAACAAATATATGTCCAAATGAGTCTATGGCTTTAACAGTAGGATATTACATTAGAAAATTTGTAGTATTTAAGTTTAATTTTAAGGAGTGAAATGTTTAATTTTATGCTCTTTTTAGTACAATTAGTTGAATTTTATAACTGGGCAAAGATCTTAATAAAATTTGATCAAATTTTTGAAATATGAAGTTCCCTAAAATTCCTCTTGTCATGGTACCAATGCTTAGATTCCCTTCTTTCCTTATGCCAACAATCAGTGTCACTAATTAATACCTGCACTTTCCTTGGGAGCCCGGACTTTGTGAACAATGAACTCTAGGAAGCCCCTACCTGTAGTTCAGAGTTATCACTTAAGATCATACCTATTTGCTATAACTTATCTGAATCCAATCCCATTATTTTAAAAATGAAGCAGCTGAGGAACGAAGAAGTAAGTTGATTTGTGTAAGGTCATAGAAAGTTATTCCCAAAACTAAAATAAGAACTCAAAACTCCTCCTTACTAGAACAATGTTCTTTATACCTCATCAAGCTGATCTCTATGCCATTCTTTCTTACTCTGTTGCCATCACACATGCCCATACACTCACAGAGTCACGCACCTATTAAGGCTAAGGTGAATAACAACATCTAAACGATTGTGAGAGCTGTCTGATATTTAGTATGAGGCAAAACAACAGCATCAACAACAACAATACAACATTCACATTTGAGGCTTGCACACAGCTGTTGGATGATTGTACTTCCTGGCAAAATGATCAGATTCAACAATGTATACCTCAAAGAGAGACTTCTTTGTATTTCAATTTATACTGCACATTACACAGTAGCTAAACATCACATTAAATAATTGTTAAATATCATCTGTATCATAAACATTTTACCTTCAATTGTATAATTATATAGTTTTGTCCTTGATTGTTTTTTTTTTTTCCTGAGACATAAGTAATAGATTTCCACCAATGTTGTACATACATAGTGGAGGTATGTCATCTTGAAATAAGAGAGTAATGATATAGTTTTAAATTTCATTTTTATTTTTAATTGATACATAATTCAGTGAAATAAAATGTACCCTTTTAAAGTATATAATGCAATGGTTTCTGCTATGTTCATAAAGTTTTGCTACCATCGCCACATCTTCATGACTCAAAAAAATAAAAAAGCCTGTATGAATTACCAATCATTCCTCATTTTCTCTTTTCTCAGTCTTTCAATCTCAGTATATTTACCTGTTCTGTGGATTTCACATACATGGAATCATAAAATATGTGGTCTTTTCTGTCTG
>NW_011888889.1:3581677-3583996 GCF_000151845.1 Pteropus vampyrus | reverse complement strand
AGACAGAATATATTAATATGTAGATATAATAATATACCTAATATGTAGGATACTGTGAGTGTGTATGTGTATATACATACACACATAAGAAAAGAATTTTCTTTTTAACTAATTGAATTAGATTAGAATATCATCAAGTCACTTCTTATCAAAAAATACTCCCAGTTTCCATAACATTTATGTCATTTTCTTTTTTTTATATAGAACTGTAAGAGACATTAAATAAGCTACATGTTTGTACAAATGATTACCAGTCATGGCAGTACATTTGAATTTTGAAAGAAAAATATAGAGCTAAAGCAGCTTTATGTCACTAAAGGTTTATTCAAGAGTACATACTTAAAAGAATACGTACTATTAGTACATACTATTAGTTCATACTTAAAAGAGTATGTTAGCAATGCTAATAATCTCTCATCTTTTCATAAACCTTAACATAAGTTTTATGCTCAAATTTGCATCTAAATATGAAGAATTCCATTTAAAAAAATAAAAATAGAATCAATCTAAACTATATCATTCTCCTCTATTTGAAAATGTTTATTGAATTATGCCCATAACACTACAAGACTATCCTAAATTTGAATCAATAAATGTCATCTCCGTATGCAAATAAGACACAAAATAAAATAGCATTTGCTTATACAACAAAAACATTAGTACAACAATGTTGTGTAATCCTGTATTTTGGCTAATTGATTTGACTCCCCATCACTCTTATATACACATTTGCTGACATAAGATTTATCACTCATCTTTTAATTAAATTGTTGAAGGATGATGGAGAAGTCATGGTTTTGAGAACAACTGCATTTTATTCACTTATTTGGCTAATTTTAGGATAGTTTTAAAACATTCTTTGGAGATAAAGCCCTAATTAAAACTTATTAAATATTATAAAGATGTTAATGTCTTTTGATATTAATCTCAGCATTATATATTATATAATTATAATTTTTCATAGTTCTTTCTTGTGTTGTAGTTATATGAGCTTTCAATTAGTTTATTACTCATAAATTATAGCACTCTGAAGCTATAACAGACTCAGTGGTTATGTAGTTCTGGAAAGATCTATTACTACCATCAAAGGTAACTGGATGCTTATTCTATTTTTAAACATTTCTATGCATAAAAATTTTCTAGTTCTTTGAATAGCCTATTCAGTATAGAATAATATTCTTGGCATGTGGTTATAGCTACTATAACTTTCAATATACCTAGAAGGAGAAACTGGGATACCTATGGATAAAAGAATTAGGAGACTATGCTCACTGCTGGATCTAAAATCTGCCACTTCACTAATATTCTTCTTGCAGACCACCTTCAACCCCCTTCCCTCCCAGTTTACCTAATTGGATTCAGACAATGAATTCTGAGATTTTTATCCTTCCAGTTTAACTCTTATCCTTTTATCTCCAAAGCTTTCTCTAGTCGCAAGATATTTTTGTTAGTCACATTTTAGATGAATTCAAATTCAACAGCACTCCCTTCCTGCAGTGCATTGTGGAAACATTGAGAGACAAAAGACAATAAGTTATGGTCTCTGTTCATAAGGATTCCTGATTTTGTAAGTAGATAGACATGTTTAAATATCTTTGACATCATGAAGACTGAGATTGATGCTACAGTAAAATTAGACTTTACTTTTAGCTTCAACATTATGACCTTGAGTAAGATATTAAACCTTTGAAAGCATTCACCGCCTCATTTATAAATGAGGTAATTCATGCAAAACCACTTGACCCAGTGCCTGATATAGTTCTAAAAAGATTTTTGGCTACTTTTAGCTACTTGTTACTTGAATGATAGCAATCTATATTTCTACAAAATCAAAAGCAGTCTAAAGGATGCCATGAAACATCCCTTTCTCTAAATTGTATGAAATCTCTGCATTGTAACAAACAATATTTGTTATACCTGGGAATATAGGGATATCTAAATAATAGAAGAGATTCATAGGTTTACTCCTCTGTAATTTTGCACATGCATTCATATTTCTCCCTCTATTCGATTCCAGCCTACAACCTATTATTGACTGATTATAATTTCAGTTAAATACTTTTGTTAATATGGAAAAAACAAAAAAATATACTTCCTCAGTTCAGCATTTGTGGTGTTCAAAAAAAACCGAACCCATTATTTTTTTCTTTGAAAATGACAAGGTTAAAATAAACATTTATTCAGTGAAATAAAATATTGGCATATGAATACAAACATAGATACCTTATTTGCTGAGTTTAGGAAATAAATTAGGAAGAAAGTTGTGTACTTTAAGATCCAGTATAGAATTTATTTATTAATTTTAAAAGTTCAATTTAA
>NW_011888889.1:3563194-3581627 GCF_000151845.1 Pteropus vampyrus | reverse complement strand
CTTATTTGGCTAATTTTAGGATAGTTTTAAAACATTCTTTGGAGATAAAGCCCTAATTAAAACTTATTAAATATTATAAAGATGTTAATGTCTTTTGATATTAATCTCAGCATTATATATTATATAATTATAATTTTTCATAGTTCTTTCTTGTGTTGTAGTTATATGAGCTTTCAATTAGTTTATTACTCATAAATTATAGCACTCTGAAGCTATAACAGACTCAGTGGTTATGTAGTTCTGGAAAGATCTATTACTACCATCAAAGGTAACTGGATGCTTATTCTATTTTTAAACATTTCTATGCATAAAAATTTTCTAGTTCTTTGAATAGCCTATTCAGTATAGAATAATATTCTTGGCATGTGGTTATAGCTACTATAACTTTCAATATACCTAGAAGGAGAAACTGGGATACCTATGGATAAAAGAATTAGGAGACTATGCTCACTGCTGGATCTAAAATCTGCCACTTCACTAATATTCTTCTTGCAGACCACCTTCAACCCCCTTCCCTCCCAGTTTACCTAATTGGATTCAGACAATGAATTCTGAGATTTTTATCCTTCCAGTTTAACTCTTATCCTTTTATCTCCAAAGCTTTCTCTAGTCGCAAGATATTTTTGTTAGTCACATTTTAGATGAATTCAAATTCAACAGCACTCCCTTCCTGCAGTGCATTGTGGAAACATTGAGAGACAAAAGACAATAAGTTATGGTCTCTGTTCATAAGGATTCCTGATTTTGTAAGTAGATAGACATGTTTAAATATCTTTGACATCATGAAGACTGAGATTGATGCTACAGTAAAATTAGACTTTACTTTTAGCTTCAACATTATGACCTTGAGTAAGATATTAAACCTTTGAAAGCATTCACCGCCTCATTTATAAATGAGGTAATTCATGCAAAACCACTTGACCCAGTGCCTGATATAGTTCTAAAAAGATTTTTGGCTACTTTTAGCTACTTGTTACTTGAATGATAGCAATCTATATTTCTACAAAATCAAAAGCAGTCTAAAGGATGCCATGAAACATCCCTTTCTCTAAATTGTATGAAATCTCTGCATTGTAACAAACAATATTTGTTATACCTGGGAATATAGGGATATCTAAATAATAGAAGAGATTCATAGGTTTACTCCTCTGTAATTTTGCACATGCATTCATATTTCTCCCTCTATTCGATTCCAGCCTACAACCTATTATTGACTGATTATAATTTCAGTTAAATACTTTTGTTAATATGGAAAAAACAAAAAAATATACTTCCTCAGTTCAGCATTTGTGGTGTTCAAAAAAAACCGAACCCATTATTTTTTTCTTTGAAAATGACAAGGTTAAAATAAACATTTATTCAGTGAAATAAAATATTGGCATATGAATACAAACATAGATACCTTATTTGCTGAGTTTAGGAAATAAATTAGGAAGAAAGTTGTGTACTTTAAGATCCAGTATAGAATTTATTTATTAATTTTAAAAGTTCAATTTAACCTTTTATATATAATTCAAAAGAAAAGATAATTGAAAGGAAGTAAAAAATAAGTTAAATTGTTCATTTGTATCCTAAAAAATTACAGCATTTTAAGCCATAAGAACTGCAAATCAAAATAACACTGTTAAGTATTCTGCAGCAAACTCACATTTGTCCAAACTCAGACAATTTTTTTGGCATAATAAGGATAGTGAAATTATCTCTTCTGCTCACCTGGCTGCATAGTTTCCTTTTCAATGTTTTCCTGGCTCTATAGAACACTTCTTCAATTATTCCCAGAATCTCAGAGATAGTCTCTACACAGTCCTGTGACCCTCTTGGATTCTTTTGCCTTTTTAAGAAATGGCTACAGATTGCCTGAATTAAATAGCTTCAATCATTTTTCCATATCCCTTCTTTCCTTCTATGAAATTTCATTAAGATAAATGGAATGTTCTTATGAGTCTAGAAAACTCTGGCTTCATTCTGTCAAAAAACAGCTAGACTTTAGACTTTGACCTTAGAGTGTCTAATATACAAGAATTTAAGAAAGTAATGCCCTCCTCCATGCTCCCCTCAGTTAACCAATGAACAGTTCTTTGAAATGATATTTCTTAACCCCAATGTATGTTTTGCTGGTCTCTCCAGGTACTTGGAACATGTTGAACAAACAAGTGAAATGCTGTTTGAGATAACCAAATGTTCAACATAATCACATCCTATGCTGAAGGTCATTCTGAAAACATCCCAAACACAAACATAGATTCTAAAATGTAATTGCATAGATGTGCGCTCTTTAGTACATTTCATAAATATTTTACTAGACTATTCTTCAATATTGTATTTTAAATATTAATTTATATTGACTTTGATAGATGTTCTAGGGCAGAAATCAAACAATGAAGAGATCACATGCAATGGATTTTAATAAATGCTACTAAATCATATAAATAAAAAGGAATATTTTAATTTAATACTATGGGAAGTGGCATTAAGTTGAAGTTTAACAATATTTATAAAAATAATATGATTCTTATTGATTACATAGATATAGTACTTCAAGATTTCAGTTATTATTAAGATATAGTTTAAAAATAATATACAAAATTATTCTTATTCTAGAATATTTCTAAGAAACACATTACAGAAACACATTCTTATTCTAGAATATTTCTAAGAAAACACATTACAGAATATTTCTGAGAAACACATTATTGGTTTAAATATTCAATTGTTTGAAAAATACTAAAATTACTTAAATATACTAACAATAAATATGTTTAGGAAATGAGAAAGGGCAGCTAAGATTAAATATTAATGCCTAATATTTCGAACCATTGGTTTTGAAATGGTGTTTTGTGCAGCTCTAGAAGTTTTCCTTTTATACTTTCCTTGGTATAATCTATATGAGCCTCTGCGTAATAGTTCTAGGGAAAGAACATTTTATGCTCCAGTATTGCATCATATAGAGTAGTAGGAATATGGTCTGCTCATATCTTCTCCTTGAGTAGTCTATTTTTCACACAGCAGCTAGAGAGACACTTTCACATGCTGCCCAAAGGGAAACATGCTGAATATCTATGCATGTTTCATACATAAGGACTATGCAAATCTTTTCTCTCTTGCCCCTACTCCTGTATCTACCCTTGTGTCTGGTAGACTAGAGGCGCTCGTGTCTAGAGTCAGTTAAATATTTATTTAGCACCTATGACCATAATGGGAGTGAATATATATTAGAATTTACAATGCGTTAGTCACTGTTCTAAATGTTGCATGTATTCATTTTTTCATCTTCATGGTACTATTATTATCCTCATTTTATAAATACAGAAACTGAGGCACAGAGAGGTGATGTAATCTACCTAAGTTCACACAGCTAGTTAAGAAGTAGAGCAAGCAGTACAACTCCAGAGCTCATGCTCCCACTCTGCTTTGTATAGTGTCAGTGTAGGGGGTACAAATTGGTTCAGGGAGTACACAAATAATAAAAGCACAGTCCCAGTTCTCAAAGTGTTTACTATTTAGCAGAAGAGAAACAAACATATTTTTAATGTAAGGTAAATGATAATCTCGACACTAGCAAATATTTATTGAGTTTATGTATTCTGAGCTTTGCAACAATTCTCTTACATATATTGCTTATTTTAATTCTCACAAGAATCTATGATTATTATTTTTTATTAGAAAATTAAGATCATCTTGCCCAAGATGAGAAAGAACAAATCAGCTCTTGGCTTTAGTCAGCTTGGAGCTGATCTGGTTCTAATAACAGGCCTTAGTATTCCTTTGTTGAATATAAAAAAATTTCACGAATGCAAACATCATCCAAGGACACTCTGTGACAGTGACAAAGCAAGACAAAAATGATTTCCTTCCATAACTGGAGCAAAGACAAGTACAAAAGCACCATATAAGCCATGAAAATTAGCAAACATCTGCCTCTCTCAGCTAATAAAGTGATTTCTCCTTTTTTGATGAATTTTATCTTTAGCTTACTTTGTTCCTCTAACCTTCTTGACAAAAATTGGTTCCACTTCAGGTGTATTTTTTGGCTGGAAGATATTGACAGAAATGGAAGTTCTACCAAGGTTCAGCTGAGACCCTCACTATTGGACCAGAGCACTAGACTAAGTAATAACGTGCACATTGGAAACCCCTTGAAATTGTCATCTATTCAAATGTTCAAGATGTCACCTGGCCACAGATGGGAGGTTACTTTTACTCTGAATTGAGCTCTGGTTAATATTTCATTGTGATTCTTCAGCATTGAGTTTATTTTGTTTTGTTTACTTAGGAATAAGTTCTTTTGGAGCTTTCTGGTCATATGAGGAGATTTATATTGATTTTTGGTAACTTGTTTTCTGGCTTTGTTGTATTCACTGCTATGATCTGCTCTTGTCATCTACATGAGGAACAGTCTATAAGGAAGAGATAGACATAGACCTGGGAAGTCCATCCTTAAGCTAGTGCTGAGGAAGGAGGCATTCCAGAAGATGTCCTCAGACCGTTGTCCTCTGGGTAAAAATAAAGTGCTTTAGGTCACCATTTCAAAACTTTGTAAGTTTTCCTTCAGTTGTGTGAGAAATGATTTATTTAGTTTCATCTGCCCAGAGTCAGGGAGTTTTGTCTGGCCCCTGATTAGAACAAGTTCCAGAGACACAAGGTCACATAGGTACGAACCTTACTGACTGCTGGAGTTCTCATGGGAACTTCTCAATCTAACACTTCTTTCAGGCCAAACCCCTGTTTCCTTTATGTTTTTCTAAATATAAACTGATCTTACCCTCTGACTGGTGACATTTCCCAGAGACAATTCAGAATTGCAGTGACTACTGGGGGAACTTTTGACATTAGCAAGATGTTTATTTGATAGCTCCTTTGGAACAAAAGGGAAAGAAACATTCTGGAGAGATTGCCTTGTCTACGACAGAGATTATCTCATATAGACGACTCCTCTTCCATCTGTTTCTATACTTCAAGGTTCAATAAACCCTGGCTTTTAAATTTTATAGCTTGATAAAATTGTTAAGAACTCTGTCTTTTGTGTGTATATATGTCAAAATGGGTTTTCCTACATCTATATTTTGTTTTCTCTCCTTGCAGATAGGATAGAATAAATCCTTTACAATGACAATTTAATATTTGTCTGAAGTTGGCTTCTTCTCACTTCTTATTTTCTATTTTTGTTTTTCTCCCTCCATTTTTTCTGGTGCTTGGGAAACTTTACAAAATAGCAGATTAGAAAAATCATTTTGTTACTATGTGTGCACTCCGGGAATATCTAGTGTACACAAATACTATGTTCATTGCAACATTATTTACAATAGCCAAGATATGGAAGCACCCTAAGTGTCCATTGATAGACAATAAGATAAAGAAGATGTGGTACATATACACAATGGAATATAACTCGGTCATAAAAAAGAATGAAATTTTACTATTTGCAACAACAAGGATGGACCTAGAGAGCATTATGGTAAGCAAAATAAATCAGACAGAAAAAGACAAATACCATATGATTTCACTTACATGTGGAATCTAAAAAGCAAAAGAAATAATCAAAACAAAAACAAACTCATAGATACAGAGAACAAACTGATGGTTGCCAGATGGGAGGGGGATTAGGAGACGGGGTAAAAAAGGTAAAGGAATTAAAAAGTACAAATTGGTAGTTATGGGGATGTAAAGTACAGCCTAGGGAATATAGTCAATAATATTGTAATAAATATGTATGGTGCCAGGTTTGTACTACACTTATCGGGGGGATGTCTTCATAAGTTATATAAATGTCTAACCACTATACTGTGTACTTGAAACTAATGTAACATTGGGTGCCAACTGTAATTAAAAAATTAATTCTTTAAAAAAGGCAGAAAGAAAATAGATAAATAAAAGAATTAAAAAGTAATAAACAAAAGAAAAATAATGGTTACATTTGTTTTAAAAATCATGGAGATTGAAAAGTACATTTACTTAATAGCCTTCATTACTATAATTATGAGTTTTTTTTTTAAAAAAAAGACCTTAGTTCCAATAAAAGAGAATAACTTTTTGCATTATTTAAAGATTCTATAAAATTTAGTTTACCAAATAAAAATAATATCATCCCAATATTTAGATTTATACAGGACCAGGATTATATTTCACATGGTGTAAATTTCTCAAACTTGTTTCATGAGTTAAGTAAATTATTACTCTTTTCATGATTTAAAAATTTTTTAAATATAAAAATTTGTATATATTTAAGTAAGTAGAATAATAATAACGGATATCTAACTTTTAAAAGTTTAATTTTATGAAATTCTTGCAATGCTGCCAATCACAAGGATTTAATGTGTTAACGTAGATTATATTCCAAATCCTTGACTAACATTGAGGCCTTAGACTATTCAGGATTATAGGAACTACTGTAATAGCCACAGTAGCTATTTAAGTTTAAATTAATTAAAATTAAATTAATTAAATATCCAGTTCCTCAGTTGCCCTAAGCACAGTTCAAGAGCCCAATCAATAGTCACATATGGCCAGTGGTACCTTACTGGAGAACATAGATGTAGAACACTGCCACAATTACAGAGAGTTATATTAGAACTGCCTTAAAGATATAATTAAGCTAACTAGTAAATAATCTTTGGGTGCCTGGATAATTTTTAAGAAATAGGAAAAAAACATTGATCACTAAAAGAATTCCATCATGTGGTGAGGATTTTTCCACAGCACTAAGGAATTGTTGAACACCAGTTGATTTTCCTACCATTTAGTTCAATTCTGACTCTCCACCTGTGTCAGATTCCACAGGTTAAGGGCTCAGTCCTGCAAGACTGCCTCCCCCTAGACTCCCCTTCAGACTTCAGTCACAAGGCCATGTTAATACCTGTTAACAAAAATTCCAAAAAGAAATGATTTGCAAATCAGAGAACATAGCCCTCGGTATGAACTGAGGACAGTCTCTTAGGTTGGAATGGGGACTGTAGAGTGGGATGCAGGTTTTTTAAAAGGTATAAGTTGCAGATGCTGATCTTAGAGAAGAATTGCTGGAGAAACAAAGTTATAAACTTACACGATTTATTTTCTGATTGGTGGGGTCAAATGAACTTTCAATGGTAAAAACAGTGGATAACATACGATTAAGCATTTATCAACATTCTAGTTTCAGTTCAGGCTCACAAAATAATGGCTTTTGGTAGAGCAGTTCCAGTACAGGGGCAACTAGTTATCAAACAGTACAATCAATACGGGAGGCTGCTTACTCTGCAGGTGGTTTCGGAGCCCCAAAGGGCAAAGTTATGCCTTGTAAGCAGTTTCAGAGCTCAAGCTGCAAAAGTCCCTAATGTTGGGTCACAAGGTATGATATTAAAGTTCTTATAAGTCCTCACACCTGTGTTTCTGACCAACTGGCTATAGATTGGAGGTTCCAACAACCCCCTCCTCAGGTTCGATTGATTTGCTAGAGTGGCTCGCAGAATTCAGAGAAGCATTTCATTTACTAGATTATCAGTTTATTATAAAAAGATATAATTTAGGAATAGCCAGATGGAAGAGATGCATAGTGCAAGGTATGGTGAAAGGAATACAGAACTTCCATGCCCTCTCCAAGCGTGCCATTCTCCTGGAATTTCCGTGTGTTCCTACACAGAAAACCTGTGAACCCAGTCCTTTTCGATTTTCGTGGAGGCTTCATTACATAGGCAAGATTGATTGAATTATTGGCTCTTGGTAACTGATTCAACCTCCAGCCCCTCTTCTATCCCTGGAGGTCAGGGAGTGGGCCTGAAATTTCCAATCCTCTAATGCCCGCCCCATCCTCAGGGATAGCAACCTCTGTTAACAATTGGCTCCCTCGGTTAATAACCGACAGTTCTCTAATTTTTGCCCTTGTTTCTAACTTAGGACCAACTAGAGAAAGCCAAATATGCACCACTATCCAATCACATAAGATGCCCTTCTTCTAGTTAGCCTACCTGCAGCTTCCTTATGCCAATGGCCTCTAATAGCCTTAGGGCACATATTCAGCCTTTCCTTTTTTCTATTATTAATCTTTTCTACTCCTTTGCCTGCTTTTGAGTCTCTGCCAAAATTTAGGCAGTAGTGGCTGACTCTCTTCCTATAGCAAGCTCTGCATAAATAGCCTATGCCTGTTCTCATTTGGTTCGTCTTCGTTTATTTCTGGAAACCCCAATACATTAGTTCTGTGTCTGAATCTTTATGTTGTAAAATTCATTCATATTATGTAGAGATGTCATTAGTTCATTTTTATTGATATATGACTATCACAAATTATTTGTTTTACTGTAAATGGCTGTTTGGTCTCTTTCCAGCTTTGGACTTTTAGGAATAAAGCTGCTATATAAATCTGTACATGTCATTTGGTGAATACAGCATATGTCTATATGGAACTGCTGGGTCATAGGTAGATGTATTCAGCTTTAGTAGATACTGCCAAACAGAAGTATAATCTGATAGAATTTTATTCTAATATAATATCTATATAAGTCTATGCTTGAAAGTCTTATTGATTTTTTATACTTGAAAGTTGTTTTTTTCTGCAAAAAAATAGTTGTAAAATTGAAATTTGATTTAAGTAAACTTCTGTAACCATAAGGCTATATTAAAATTTACCTCTTGCACTGAGGTATTGGTAGTACCCAATTGATAAAAATAACATATTATGAATTTGAGAAAATATTAATAAACGTAAAAAGCAAGATAGTATTAGGAAAGCGTTACTTACAGAAATAATTCAGGCTTTTAAAAATTGATTAATATATCTATGAATAAATATTAATTATTGCTCAAATGAGATAATATTCAGCATCACTTTATTCTTATTTTTAATTTTCTATGTTAAGTGCCAAGTAACTGTGTTCACAATAAGTAGACAGGAATAGGAGTCCATTATCACAATATCAATCCATTATTTAAACTCCTTTTGAGTAATGTGCCAAAAATTACATAGCATTTTATCTTCAAAATGATTTTTGAATTATCTGTAGCTTGATAACTGGATTATGTCCTCCTTCAGTACTGTTGAAAGTAAAAATCTGAAACCTCTGATTAGCAAAAAGATTTTTGTTTGTGCCCCGGAATTGTATTGTTTGTTTTTTTTGTTTGTTTTTTGTTTTTGTATTTTTATCTTTAGTAGGGATATGCTTAGCACATCAATTAGGATGGGTGAGAGAGCTTTCTTTTACAAAGAGAATTGACTTAAGAAAGAGAAAAGGCAATTGTCTTAAGAAAGGTGTGGGCAAGAAGAACAACTAATAGCCTTCACCTCATACTCTTTTTTCCAAGTCCATCCATTTCAGAAAAGTACACATGGTAGTTGAAATTTTGGAATTTAATTCCCTTAAAATCAATTGAGTATGAAGTCCTTGGCGTATACTTCAGTTTGAAGTATGCTGTGTTAGAGCAAGTATAAAAGGTGTGATTTGGCTATGAGCTATTATCATAGTTTGGACCTACGTTTGAACCTAGTGAAGAGCTACTGAATGTCTGTGGACCAGAACCAGTGACATAATTAGTGCTGTACTTTAGGGAATAGAGAAGGGATAGATTCAACTGATCAAATGCACTATTCAGTGTAGTATGGATTCAAAGATGAAGAAAATAAATCTCCTGCCTTCCTGTAGTTTAGATTCTAATGGGAAAAGACAATAAATGAATACTAAAGCACGTCAGTGAGTGATGAATACTTTAAAAAAATGTAAAACAGGGATTATTCTGGATAGTGCAGATACAAAGCCCCTGTTTCATGAGTTTACGTCCTAATGGGGGAGACTAGAAATAAACAAAAACAAGAGCATAATTTCAGTTAGTGATAGTGCTATTAAAAAGTTAGGGGGTGCATGTGAAGGTTAGAGAGTTTATTTTTTAGAAATGGTGGTCTGAGAGATGAGATGACATTTTAGGAGATCTGGGCCTTGACCTGAATAAGATGATCAAGTATGCTATATGAACATTTAACTATTAAAAAAAATTTCACCAATTAGAATAACATCATGAAGGCCAGAAACACAGAATACTTGACATATTTAAAGAAAATAAGAAAGCTAGCCTAGATGGAGCAGAGTTAGAAAGCATAGAAAAGTAGGAAATGAAGTTGGACAAGTAGCCAGGTGCAAAGTAACATAGGGCCCTGGGGGCATGGAAAAGACTGCTTTTTATGCTAGGACAGAGAAAATACTTTGTCCTGATTTATATATTAAAAGGATCACTCTGGCCACTTAACCCAGAATAGAATGCAAGAAGAGGGATTAGGACCTCTTGGATTAGGATGGTAGAGGAGAAGGGTAAGATTATAAGCAAGGGATGGACTAATAATGATGTCTAATGTTTTTCTAAAATATGCTAGAGTTACAAAATGAGAAGAGGAAGACATATTCCTAAAACACTGAAGGCAGAGTAATGGAAACTGAACATAGATGGCAGTGTCATAGGAGAGAATGGGGAAAATAGGAGGCAGCTCTGAGGCTCTGAAAATTGATAATTAGGAGGATGTTGGTACCATTAATTACAATAAAACAGTGAAGACCAGTTTTGCAGAGAAAAGGGCAGATAGATTTTGACTGTAGTGAGTATATCTCAATGAAGATGTTCAGCTGATATAGGCCATACATTTACTCTTGTCTCCAAATAGAATTTGAAGCCACTTTCATAAGTCTCGAAGAGGAAAAAATCAAGGAGCTATTCTTTTAGGAGTGATTAGTACTATGGGCAAAAATGCTTACATGAGAGTGGGAAATGAAAAGCCTGGGAGATAGATTTATTTGTAAATTCCTTTTAAAAATGTGGTATAGCACAGTATGTAAAGATGGTTATGGAGCTACACTACCAAAGTTCAAATTCCTGCTACATTCTTTTCTGGTTAACTTTGAGTTAAATCTTCTGGCCTTAATTTCTTTATCTAGAAATTGCTATAATAGGACTTATTTGATTGGGTTATTGTGGAGCAGAAGTTGTTAATATAAATAAAGTTCATGAAATTTCATAACTTCTGTAAACCTTGAATTGAAAAAAATTTAATTTTATTTCTATTAACCTCTCATGAAAATCTTGTTTTCTTCAATCATGAAGGCAGCCAACAAAACATGATGTTAGTAGTACATATGGCTTTATTTCCTGTAGAAATGAGATATTTTCATGTCACAATACAATGGTAACAGGTATTTTTAAATATTGTCATCATCACTACTTCAAAATTACCATATTTACTAAAATTGCTGTTAGATATGTTGCTAGATTGCATGATTTGCAGAAAGTATCTCCAGCCCTCATGCCACTTAGATGGCCAAGTGCCTTTTGGTCAATCATAATCACACCGTGAAGTCTGAATGGTTATGCCTTGGTTCTCACATCTACATGGCTTTCCAGTATTCACAAATAAAAATGTTTGTTGACCACCGGGTGGAAGGTGAATTGTTTTAATTTAATTAATCGTCTTTAATAATAATTGATTCCTTTGTAATCCTACGTAATTTTTGCATTTAGGAGTTTTAAGACTGGGTCAATAGGCTTCATCAGACTATGAAAGATGTTCATGATCCAAGTGAAGAAATTTCAAGATAGAAGAATAAAAGGGTATCTACGAAATAGTATAACAGTAATTGGCCCATATCAAATATTCAATAAACAGTCTGCTGCTATTCTTAAAATGTTCAGAGAGCAGGAATTGAATTAAGTGCTATTTATTTTTGCATTCGAAGAGTCTAGACCAGCGCACCGCACTTTGGCGCTCCATGAATGCTGAATAAAAGCGAACTGAATCAACCAAATGGTGTGTAGATTGGCTCCTCAGGGCCCCTCAATTAGATCTGCAAGAAACAGCCGTAAAGTCGTGGGCGACTTCTACGCATCCAAGGGGTCTGGATTATGTTAGCGGGCTTCAGAGGCTCAGCATGTGAGTCACAGCTGTGTCCCTAAAAATGTCCACTGGGAACGGAGACTGACTGCCCTTGGCAAGAATGACCAGGTCCTTACTAAGGCCTCAAAGCTCTTCTCCATCACCAAGAAGGCAATAATATCTGTCCATGGCTCCAGGTAAAATGTTGGACAGGCCCTTCGCATATTCCTGGAATCTAGTATTGGCTTCAGTAGCTGGACATTCCAGCCAGATCAGCGAGCAGGAAAGCGTACACTCTGCAGCGCAGGTCTCAGGGAAAATTGCGGAGAGCGCAATGCGCGCGGAGGCCGCTCCGTCGCCACGCCCACTTCCTGCCCCGTCCCGCGCCTTTCCAGGTCCCCTCTGCCGGTGAACCGGATGCTGTCAGTTTCCTCCACTGCGTCCTCGGCCGCTGCACGGGTCCCTGGCAAAGCCGCGGGCACGCACGAGGGCACAGGCTGGGGGCTCCCGGCGGCTGGTCTGGCAGGTGCAGAGCGCCGGTAGGAGCTGGGCGCGCACGGTTACCGAGCGTGGAGGAGACACTGCCCTGCGGCGATGGGTGCCAAGGGCGCTCCTTCACGCCGAAGACAGGGAGGGCGGCGGCTGAGGTACCTGCCCACGGGGAGCTTTCCGTTTCTCCTGCTTCTGCTGCTCCTCTGCATCCAGCTCGGGGGAGGACAGAAGAAAAAAGAGGTATATCGCATCCCCTTGGCCTTCCCCTGCGGGCTAAAGTGGGCTGGGGCGGCCCTGGGCGTGCCCGGGCGAGCCGCGTTGCTAGGCAGCCCCGTCGCGTTGCTAGGCAGCCTGGCCGCCGGGCGCGGCGGTGGCCGCCTTGGGGCGGGAGTCTGTCCAGTCATTGGAAAGCAATGTGCGAGGCCTTTAGGTCCTACAGATGGGGAGTTAGCTCAGTCCTTTCTCCTAAAACAACCAAGCGTCCCACGTCTGCGCCTCAGCACTTCACGCCTTTCAGATACAGGGCGCTTTTGACCCTAAGTTGGAGGTGAACCTTCTGGCGCTCGAGTTACTAAAAGGGGCGTGTTGGGTGTGGAAAACCTTTGGGAGTAGAAAACCTACAGGAACTATGCCATATTTTCATCACTCTGCTCCCTTCGTCATCGGTTTCCGGAGGCAACAGAGCATATTGAGAATGTGTTTTAAGTTATTCTTTATTCTTAATTATTCATTTTTATAGCTGTATGTTTACGTTGACCTCAGTGTATAATTGTGAGAGTAACCTCACATTGTTATGCAAATTTGTGAAGGTCAGATCACCTGATTTCAATCTTAATCCTCTAATAACTTTGATGAGGGCGAGGGTTGAAGTAACTAAAGTAGTTGTGGAGTTTGTATCAGTTATCCATTCTTTACCTAGGATAGTCGACCTAGTAGGATCAGAAAAAAAATCATTTTGGAAATGTGAGTAAGGTTTTCAATGCTATATCATTGTAGTAAAGATATTCTCTTTGTATGATTCAAGATGGTTTTTCCTGATGTTTTACACACGTGACTCAAATCTAATTCATGTTTAAAATATTACCACAACTTTCTTGATAGTTGGGTAGGGAGAGTGAAAAAAAAAAAAGCCTTTGATACCACCAACAAAATAATTCTGATTCTCTTGGTCTTTACCTTTTGCCTGAAAAAACTCTGAACTCAATTTCTTCTCTTTAGCTTTTTAATATTAACATTAAAGTAGGCCACACAAAATTCTTGGTGGAATTCAGCCAAGAGGTTTAGAGAAGAACCATTGTTAAATTAAAAGTGTATTTTCAAATGTAAATTAAAGATATGTTTTCTAGCATTTGCTATTTAAAAACAATATTCCAAGAGTTTTAGATTTTATAGTTTTTCTTGAGAAAGGGAGGAGATTAAAAAGTAGAGTTTCATTGTTGTTGTTGTTCATTACCAGAGCAGACAGCAGTAAAAAAAATGAGAGACTGCAGAGAAATTATGATTTTTTTTTATCTCCTAGAAAGATTACAGAGACCACAGTAACTTTCAGTTGAAAGAAAAAAACAAACAAACCCTAAAAAGAAGTCTAGAAAGCGTACATCTTCGAAACATCTTAGCATCTCCAATTATAAGACTACTTTAACATGTGAAAACATTTGTTAATCTAGTACAATTGTAAATTATGATAACGTTTCCATTAAAATATTTTTTATAAAATATATTTTAAAAATAAAAAAATAGGGAGAAAATTGTTGATTATAAAAGATTGTCTTCCCAAACTCCTTTTCTTTTAAACAGGAGAGTCTAAAATAGGCATAACTGGTTTTATTACACTTCTCTTTACTGCACTTCACAGATATGTTTTTTACAAATTCAAGGCAAGACACTTCACCAGCAAAAAGTTTATGACTCATTTTATTGGGATACTTGCTTTATTGTGGTGGCAGTCTGGAAATGAACCCACAACACTATCTCTGAGTTACTCTGTGCTACTATTTGGTGGTAGTGCAGAATATACATATTTTAGGAAAAGAAGAGCAAAATAACAAATAGTTGAACTTTTAAAACTTTATTCAGTGAGCATGCATATCTCTGAAATGTTGTCCAGTTCTCTGTGTGATACTCAGTACAAAAACTGATCTCTTCCAATACTGGAAGAAAAACAGAACCAGAAAGTATAGCAGTAGGACCTTACATGTTACTGACATAAGTACCAGAGTGGACTTGGCATGCATGATGTATTCCTTCATTCTGGGGAAGGCCGATTGAAGTTTAAAGTTGAGCCTGGAGTCATTAAAAACTAATTTTTGAATCCTCACTCATGTTGTGATATGACTTTGTAGGAGACTAGATTCTTAGTAGTGTATCATTTGCTTTTCTAGTACATTGTGAGCTTCTTTTATTTTGATGGTTTCTGTATTACGTCGTTAACACATCAACTAATCACCTTTATGTAGAATTATTTTACTCTATAATGAACTCTTCTGATAATATAAAAAGAACTCAAATTCCATAATTATTTCCAGTGGATTGACTGCCATAATCAAAAGCAGCTATTATAATATCCTTTCCACAAGAAAATTATTAGCTATAACCTACATGTATTAAGAAAGTGTGAACCTAAGTTTCTGTTCCATCTTCTCCCCCACTCCCTCAAAACTATGCCTTCTACAGTCCCTAACACCAACTGGAGCATTTTCATACATCTATTTGCCAAAGCCAGAAATTTGGGCAGATTTCAAACCTTTACTCACTAGTGTCTTTTTTTCACCCTCTTTCCTGAAGGTATCTTTCCTAAAGATAAATCTAAAGATATCCCCCCGAGACTGATAACTAATGCTATCTTTGAGGAGTACTGTTTAAGTATTGTTGAAATTCCTGTAGGATGCAATCCAAAGTAATTTGCAAGCTATTTAGTGCTTTTTCTTGGTGCGCCTTTGTCTAACGCTCCTGTTCTATGTCTCACCACTCTTACATACTTCCCTCCAGTGTCAATTTAGGCAAGTTACCCTTCCTCCCATTATAGATGCAGGACTCCTCCTCTTTGCTCACCTAGCTGGATCTCTGTGCTTATTTCTCTGTAGCACTTATGTGAATTTCTGTCTATTGTTAGTACAGATGAGACCCTGGTGGTGGGCAGCAGAAATGGTTTTGAGGTTCATTTCTGGAAATGACGAGGATAGGAGCTGAAAGGAAAGAGTATAAGAATGTTTATATGGACTTTACTCAATATTTAGAATAATAGGAAGATGAAGAATTCATTAGATGATAGTGTCTAAACACGGTAATGTTATATTTTTAATGTATAACTCATAAAGGAGCAGGAAGATGTAAAATGAAGAGGGTGCTAGCTCTCCTCTTGTCGCCGGGTAAAAGTTAAGGAGAATGAATGGTTTCCATCTTAGTAGCTCTAGGGTTCTGGCAAAGAGTAAGAGAACACTCATTACAGGTATATAAAATGTAAGGAATTAGTTGTGATTTTGAAAATTTTACATAAGCTTTTAAATTTGATTTGTTGACAGTATTGCAGTCTGAAAATGAGAAATTGTTAGGCAGTTAATGGTAATCTTCATTTCTCTCATATCTATTTTCAAGGTCTCAAACCAATTTTCTGATATTATGACATTTTTATGAATCATAAACTTTTTGTGTTTGCAGTATTTCACAGTTGTATAAAATTGCTTCTGTTTAAATGATTTCGTAGAAATTTGACATTTAATATTTTAAAAATTGCAGACTTTAAAGTATAAACTTTAGCTAAATTTCTTATGGACTGTTTCAGCTGTGAATCATTTTATGTGATATGTCAGTATGAATTCAGAATAATTCATACTTTTGTGATTAAAGATATATCAATACTGTATGATTTCTGGATATAAATTATTAAAACCATTAACAATAGAACCAATTTTTCAGTAAGCTTTTGTATCTAAGAAAGAAATGGAAACACAGTAGCAATAACAACTAGGCAAGAATCTCTGGCTTCAGAGATTTTAGAGATTAAAAACTGTTTGTAGCATTTTCATATAATCAGGGGTGTCATTGAAGAATAATTGCCTGAGGTTAGTACTGCATTGGTTTACCTACCATGAATTTATTTTGAGATTTTTATCATTTGTAAATTGTATATGACATGTTCTAAAATAATCTTATCTCTTAGAAAGTGTCTGTAGCTAATAATAGAGCTGCTTGGCAATTATCTTTCCATCATTTTACATGTTCCTTTTAAGATGAATAATCCACTATGATCATTAAGAAATAAGATTCTCTGAAAAACAAATAAAACAATAAAGTAAACAACTCTTTTATAAAAAGAAAGAAATTGGATATTAATACAAAGGTGATTTGTGAGTATGTTAGTTTTCCATCAATGCGTAACAAATTACTGCAAATTTAGTGAATAGAAACAACACCCATTTTTAAATTTCAGTTTCTATGGGTTAGATGTATGGCATAGCTAGGTTTTCTGTTCAGGATCTTTCAGGCTGAAATTAAGGTGGGCGAGGCTGCATTCTTACCTGGATCTCTAGGTCCTCTTTTCAGCTTTTTTAGGTTTTTGGCAGAATTCAATTCCTGGCAGTCATAGGACTGCGTTCCTTATTTTTTGCTGGCTGTGTTCTCTCAGTTCTTTGAGATACCCTCATGTCCTAGCTTTGTGGCCTTCTCCATACCAGTTTAAAACAGGGGTGTTTACTTTCTTCCAGACCAGTAGGATCTCCTCTCTGACATTGCACTTGCTTGGAAAATGCGCACCTGATGAGGTTAGGCCCACCCAGTGTAATTTCTCTTTTGAGTAACTTAAAGTTAACTGGTTAGGAACTTTCTGAAAATCTTTGCAATATAAAGTAACTTAATTGTGAGAGTGCTATTCCATTGCATTCACAAGTCTTGTCCATATTCATGGAGAGGGAATTATATAAAAGATATGTGTCACTGGCAAATTTTTTAGAATTCTACTAACATGGGTGAGCTTACACTTTGAGATTTTTATATATATTTAAATAGTAGCTTATAAACAACATAAACAGCTATGATAGTGTATAGAAACGTTATTTAAGACATTTAGCAATGACTATAAAATTAAAGTGATAACGTTATCAGTCAAAATTCAATCAGAGAAACAGGTCCACAAGATGAACACACATGGATGTATGTATGTATCTATCTGGATTTGTTACAGGGATTTGACCTCATGGAATGATGGGAGCCGGTTAAGTAAAGAAACTGTTTGCATGTTTGCTGTTGGAGCTTGTGGTCCAAAGGCAGTTGGGAAGGGAATGGTGAGGAAGAACAAGAACAAGCTGAAGCCTATGAGGATGGAGTGAAATCATCCTCAGGGTGATTTTAAAGCTCATTGTTCTGAAACTGCATAGTACTGAGAAATAGTTATTTGCAAAAATAAATAATTAAAAATGATAAGAATTATTTTAAAGAGCTTACTCATCTTGCAGCCTCAGGATACCAATTAAACTGATAGATAAGTTTGGAAGAGTAATAGATACTTTCTTTTTCACAGGGGAAACTAACAATTAAAAATTAAAAATAAATTAAGAATTTTATAGAAATGCCTTCCTCCACCCATTATGGGATAAACCACTATTCTTCTATCAGATATCTACTTGCAGTTTCAAAATAGAAAAAAATATTTATTTTGAATATTAAGTTCATTTTTTTTTCATTTTTGCGGTTGATACTTTATGTATCTTTGTAAGCCTCATAGCAATGGACCTTGCATTTCCAAATTGTGCTTATTAATTATAGAGAGTTTTAGGAAGATAGACCTAAGTCGAGACAGCCATATTGTTTTTGAGTTAACATTTCTCTATTTGCTAAAATAAAAATAAAAAATAAAAATAAAGCGATTTTTTATCTTATTTGAAATATTCATAGTAGCATCTTACTTTCATTCAGCTGCCAACAGACTGGTATGATAAAAAAGTAAATTATGGAATCAGTTGTCTACATTTCTCATTACTAAATCTGAATAGTGGTAAGATGTAGAGATAATGCCTTAATAAAATTGACAATTTATATGGCATTATCCTATACTGTTTTGAAAGGGACATACATCTTTTGAATAGCCACTTTTGTTTGTGCATATACAATGGCTCTCTGAACATATTT
>NW_011888889.1:3547502-3563144 GCF_000151845.1 Pteropus vampyrus | reverse complement strand
GGTTAGATGTATGGCATAGCTAGGTTTTCTGTTCAGGATCTTTCAGGCTGAAATTAAGGTGGGCGAGGCTGCATTCTTACCTGGATCTCTAGGTCCTCTTTTCAGCTTTTTTAGGTTTTTGGCAGAATTCAATTCCTGGCAGTCATAGGACTGCGTTCCTTATTTTTTGCTGGCTGTGTTCTCTCAGTTCTTTGAGATACCCTCATGTCCTAGCTTTGTGGCCTTCTCCATACCAGTTTAAAACAGGGGTGTTTACTTTCTTCCAGACCAGTAGGATCTCCTCTCTGACATTGCACTTGCTTGGAAAATGCGCACCTGATGAGGTTAGGCCCACCCAGTGTAATTTCTCTTTTGAGTAACTTAAAGTTAACTGGTTAGGAACTTTCTGAAAATCTTTGCAATATAAAGTAACTTAATTGTGAGAGTGCTATTCCATTGCATTCACAAGTCTTGTCCATATTCATGGAGAGGGAATTATATAAAAGATATGTGTCACTGGCAAATTTTTTAGAATTCTACTAACATGGGTGAGCTTACACTTTGAGATTTTTATATATATTTAAATAGTAGCTTATAAACAACATAAACAGCTATGATAGTGTATAGAAACGTTATTTAAGACATTTAGCAATGACTATAAAATTAAAGTGATAACGTTATCAGTCAAAATTCAATCAGAGAAACAGGTCCACAAGATGAACACACATGGATGTATGTATGTATCTATCTGGATTTGTTACAGGGATTTGACCTCATGGAATGATGGGAGCCGGTTAAGTAAAGAAACTGTTTGCATGTTTGCTGTTGGAGCTTGTGGTCCAAAGGCAGTTGGGAAGGGAATGGTGAGGAAGAACAAGAACAAGCTGAAGCCTATGAGGATGGAGTGAAATCATCCTCAGGGTGATTTTAAAGCTCATTGTTCTGAAACTGCATAGTACTGAGAAATAGTTATTTGCAAAAATAAATAATTAAAAATGATAAGAATTATTTTAAAGAGCTTACTCATCTTGCAGCCTCAGGATACCAATTAAACTGATAGATAAGTTTGGAAGAGTAATAGATACTTTCTTTTTCACAGGGGAAACTAACAATTAAAAATTAAAAATAAATTAAGAATTTTATAGAAATGCCTTCCTCCACCCATTATGGGATAAACCACTATTCTTCTATCAGATATCTACTTGCAGTTTCAAAATAGAAAAAAATATTTATTTTGAATATTAAGTTCATTTTTTTTTCATTTTTGCGGTTGATACTTTATGTATCTTTGTAAGCCTCATAGCAATGGACCTTGCATTTCCAAATTGTGCTTATTAATTATAGAGAGTTTTAGGAAGATAGACCTAAGTCGAGACAGCCATATTGTTTTTGAGTTAACATTTCTCTATTTGCTAAAATAAAAATAAAAAATAAAAATAAAGCGATTTTTTATCTTATTTGAAATATTCATAGTAGCATCTTACTTTCATTCAGCTGCCAACAGACTGGTATGATAAAAAAGTAAATTATGGAATTAGTTGTCTACATTTCTCATTACTAAATCTGAATAGTGGTAAGATGTAGAGATAATGCCTTAATAAAATTGACAATTTATATGGCATTATCCTATACTGTTTTGAAAGGGACATACATCTTTTGAATAGCCACTTTTGTTTGTGCATATACAATGGCTCTCTGAACATATTTATCAACAGCTTTTAGAGAGCTACTTCTGTTGCTTTCCCGCTGCGGCTTTCATATTTTTATCAGATTTTATTATATTTTTTCTAAATTCTTTGATAGTATGCCACAGTTGTTTACCACATCAATTTTTCTTTTTCTAAGATATAAGCTAGACTTTATTCTCCAGCTTCTTGTACATTTATCAAGGACCATGTGACAAAGTTCTGGGCAATGGAATGTGACCGTGATTCATGTCATCTCTAGCCTGGCCTATAAAGATTTGCCCTGTGCTTTGTTGATCGACCACTACTAACCTGCTCAGAGGACTCATCTACATTGATTGCATCACAAGCTTCCCTGTGAGGGTCTGTGTTAGTGTGCCATTAAAATTCAGAAGGCAGAAAGGAGGAGAAGGGCCACTGCTCTTCAGAAATAGTTGAGGTAGAGTCAGGGGACCACTGTATTGGTATTCTATTGTTGCTGTAGCAAATTATCACAAATTTACTGGCTTAAAACAACACATTTATTATATTGTAGTTCTGGAGATCACAAGTCCAAAATCAGCCTTACTGAAGTAAAGTCAAGGTGTCTGCAAAGCTAGTTCCTTTTGGAAGCTCTGAGGAGAGAATGCTTTTCTGTGTGTTTTTCAGCTTCTAGAGGCAATCTGAATTTTTCCTGATCCCTTATTTGCATCACTGTAACCTTGTGCATCTCCTATTGATTGCTGACCTGACCTCCCTCTTTTAAAACCCTAATGGTTATATTGGGCCCACTCAGCTAATGTAGGATATATCTCATTTCAAGATCCTTTTCTTAATCACATCTACACAGTTCCTCTAGAATGTAAGGTAACATGCTCCAAGGTTCTGGGAATTAGATTGTGAATATCTCGTCACAACTACTCACTTAGCTGTAGGGCATTGTTCAGCATATCACAACTACTCACTTAGCTGTTGCTGACCAAGATACTTGGTGGAAACTTTCAAGAACTCTTAAGAGCTCCAGGTGAGCTCTTGAGAATCACTGAGAATACTCACTGAGGTTGTTGGTAGTTGCTTTACCTTACTTTCTCCTGTACTCTCCAATGATGCTCTAAGCAGCTTCTAATTTCCTGTGTTAAATACTTTCATATTTGGAGTACATGGAATGATTTCTGTTTTCCTGACTGAACTCTGACTGATACAAGCTCTTTTTGTATGACTGTTGGGCAATGTAAATAAAGAATGACCTTGAAAGTCATGCGTTGTAGATGGCAGAGCAGCCATTAGCCTAGGTGTCAATGACTGTGTGGAGGAGATGACTGAATTCTGCTCTGGAGTATTGTATAGTTATAAGTCAATCAATTTTGGGGCTCTATTTAGAGCTATGGTACTACATTCTAGTATACTTCTAATAATAGAGATGTTGAAAACTAAATACTAAAATATCTCTTTCTGTGTATTTAAACACACCTGGTTTAGAGCAGTATTTTCTGTACTTACATTCATGAATATATTGTGCAAGGAAAAGAGACTCCTAACATTTGCGTCCATCATTTATTAAAAAATCACTATCTCAGCCTCACTGGTTTGCATTCTCAATTTCTTCTCTGGACTGACTATATTATCAGATGATGATACTGTTTGCATATTAAAACAGTGCGCTCATGTATACTTTTTGCAATATCTAGACTAACGCATGGAATTCAATAGCTGCTCTTTAATATATTCCTCATATGGGCTGCAACAGTTTGATTACCAGTATAATTTCATCATCACATTTAAATTGTTTTTAGAGCTCAGAAACAAATCTCAGTGGCTGGTGTTTTTAAGAATATAGCTTTAAAACCATAGCATCATCTCATTTCTCATAGAATTATTTTGAGCAAGTGTTATCGTTACCATTTTTAAGATGAGACAACCTAAGTTCAAGAATTTTTCTGCCAAGGTGACAAAAACTTAGATCTTCTGATCTAAATTCACTACTTTTTCCATCAGGTATGTCTCAGACTAGACAAATATACTTGTTTACCTTGTCTCATGGAAGACATATTCATGAAAGTCGTAACATGCATTGTATTTTGTTTTAATTTGTATTGTGTTCTCTTTTGGTCTTTACTTAGTGATGGTTGCTGGGAGGGCACTTTTGAATCTGCTTTTGGCTAAGACAATGGTGCGGCCAATTGGGAATCCATAGGAAAGGTTCTAATCATAGCTTTCTTAACTCTGTTTTCTTTGTTAAGCCACTCCATCTTTCTGGGTCATAATACTTTTGTCAGTTAAAAAAATTAGAATTGAGCTAGATCAAAGATGGCTTTCAACTCTCATACCTGATCATTCATTGTATTGGAGGAATTGGAAAATACTTCAGGCAGTAGGGGAAGCTTTATTTTCAAAAGAGCACTAAAATCAATATTTTTTCAATTAAAAATATTCTCATATCTTTAGTCACCACTAATCACTCTCCCGGTGGTTTCCTAGCATATTTTTTATTCTTTCAAACATTAACACAATATCTCTTTATATTATTCAACTTCAGATCTCTCATTTGTATAGTATCTTGCCCAGATTAGGTGCTTATTTATTTGTTTAATACTTAGAAGAGTATCAAATACTTCTTAAGATTACAGGGCACCCCCTTAACTGAAATTAAATAGTACTTGGAAAGAGACCAGCGTATGAGTCTAGTTAAAATGTACAATATTTCATAGAAGTGAAAAAAACTGTGAGGTTATCTACATAAAATAAAATCAAAATTATGAATCTTTATTCAATTGATCATATGCTTAAAATTTAACTTTTAATTGCAAGTAGTAATGCTTTGTTAGAATGAATAATGAATGAATACATGCTGATCATTTTTGGTGTGATTTTTCTCAATAAAATTTTATGATAGTATGATAGATATCTTCAGTTAATGCTTAATTTTGGAGCATAATTCTGGAAGTCATTTTAAGAAAATATCTTTAGGTTTTCCAATTTTCTCAGGGGCATCTTTCAATTCTTTGATACTCATATCATTCTTTTTTGAAGTACCTAATGTCATTTTTTTTTCTCTTTTCATGTTAGTTGTTATAATCCTGACAGGTCCTCATTTGTCAATGGTTTTGTGTATAATTTGAGTGGTTCTCCTGGATATTTTTAAAAATCAATTGGTCAAAATCCATTGCCGTTCATAAGACTGCAGTAGAATGTGAAAATGACCAAAACATAGTGTGACATGGTATGTTGGGATAGTTGCTAGAGTGAAATAGAAATGGACGTCTGCATAGGGACTACTTTGTAAATGGTTGGACATTAGTGAATATACAACAATTCTCTATGTATCTTTGTATATTTTTTGTGTACAGGTTGAGTACTTGGATAAGGAGCATCTTCTATGGCATATGCAGGACTGAAAACTGCTATGAAATTACTGAGTTGAATGGCTTGTTTGTGTTTAGGTTGCTGGTGAGGAATGTCACATTAAGGTGTGTTAGCTATTATTTTTTTCCTCTGTAGGCCTTCCTTCCTTTCTCTTGTCTTTGTTTTCTTAATAGCCTCTCCTTTATGACTATATAGGTAAGTATGTATTACCAGGCTAGGCTAGTCTAACTACTCATCCCACTTGTGATATTTGGCACAAGGTTGGGCAAGTGATTTAGAGTCATTCACTGAGATTCTTCTAAGTGACTAGCAGCAAGGTTACCTTGCTAATTGGCCTGTGAAATTAGAAGAATGTGATTTTTAGGTTGCTTATGTAGGATATATCTCATTTCAAGATCCTTTTCTTAATCACATCTACACAGTTCCTCTAGAATGTAAGGTAACATGCTCCAAGGTTCTGGGAATTAGATTGTGAATATCTCGTCACAACTACTCACTTAGCTGTAGGGCATTGTTCAGCATATCACAACTACTCACTTAGCTGTTGCTGACCAAGATACTTGGTGGAAACTTTCAAGAACTCTTAAGAGCTCCAGGTGAGCTCTTGAGAATCACTGAGAATACTCACTGAGGTTGTTGGTAGTTGCTTTACCTTACTTTCTCCTGTACTCTCCAATGATGCTCTAAGCAGCTTCTAATTTCCTGTGTTAAATACTTTCATATTTGGAGTACATGGAATGATTTCTGTTTTCCTGATTGAACTCTGACTGATACAAGCTCTTTTTGTATGACTGTTGGGCAATGTAAATAAAGAATGACCTTGAAAGTCATGTGTTGTAGATGGCAGAGCAGCCATTAGCCTAGGTGTCAATGACTGTGTGGAGGAGATGACTGAATTCTGCTCTGGAGTATTGTATAGTTATAAGTCAATCAATTTTGGGGCTCTATTTGGAGCTATGGTACTACATTCTAGTATACTTTTAATAATAGAGATGTTGAAAACTAAATACTAAAATATCTCTTTTTGTGTATTTAAACACACCTGGTTTAGAGCAGTATTTTCTGTACTTACATTCATGAATATATTGTGCAAGGAAAAGAGACTCCTAACATTTGCGTCCATCATTTATTAAAAAATCACTATCTCAGCCTCACTGGTTTGCATTCTCAATTTCTTCTCTGGACTGACTATATTATCAGATGATGATACTGTTTGCATATTAAAACAGTGCTCTCATGTATACTTTTTGCAATATCTAGACTAATGCATGGAATTCAATAGCTGCTCTTTAATATATTCCTCATATGGGCTGCAACAGTTTGATTACCAGTATAATTTCATCATCACATTTAAATTGTTTTTAGAGCTCAGAAACAAATCTCAGTGGCTGGTGTTTTTAAGAATATAGCTTTAAAACCATAGCATCATCTCATTTCTCATAGAATTATTTTGAGCAAGTGTTATCGTTACCATTTTTAAGATGAGACAACCTAAGTTCAAGAATTTTTCTGCCAAGGTGACAAAAACTTAGATCTTCTGATCTAAGTTCACTACTTTTTCCATCAGGTATGTCTCGGACTAGACAAATATACTTGTTTACCTTGTCTCATGGAAGACATATTCATGAAAGTCGTAACATGCATTGTATTTTGTTTTAATTTGTATTGTGTTCTCTTTTGGTCTTTACTTAGTGATGGTTGCTGGGAGGGCACTTTTGAATCTGCTTTTGGCTAAGACAATGGTGCGGCCAATTGGGAATCCATAGGAAAGGTTCTAATCATAGCTTTCTTAACTCTGTTTTCTTTGTTAAGCCACTCCATCTTTCTGGGTCATAATACTTTTGTCAGTTAAAAAAATTAGAATTGAGCTAGATCAAAGATGGCTTTCAACTCTCATACCTGATCATTCATTGTATTGGAGGAATTGGAAAATACTTCAGGCAGTAGGGGAAGCTTTATTTTCAAAAGAGCACTAAAATCAATATTTTTTCAATTAAAAATATTCTCATATCTTTAGTCACCACTAATCACTCTCCCGGTGGTTTCCTAGCATATTTTTTATTCTTTCAAACATTAACACAATATCTCTTTATATTATTCAACTTCAGATCTCTCATTTGTATAGTATCTTGCCCAGATTAGGTGCTTATTTATTTGTTTAATACTTAGAAGAGTATCAAATACTTCTTAAGATTACAGGGCACCCCCTTAACTGAAATTAAATAGTACTTGGAAAGAGACCAGCGTATGAGTCTAGTTAAAATGTACAATATTTCATAGAAGTGAAAAAAACTGTGAGGTTATCTACATAAAATAAAATCAAAATTATGAATCTTTATTCAATTGATCATATGCTTAAAATTTAACTTTTAATTGCAAGTAGTAATGCTTTGTTAGAATGAATAATGAATGAATACATGCTGATCATTTTTGGTGTGATTTTTCTCAATAAAATTTTATGATAGTATGATAGATATCTTCAGTTAATGCTTAATTTTGGAGCATAATTCTGGAAGTCATTTTAAGAAAATATCTTTAGGTTTTCCAATTTTCTCAGGGGCATCTTTCAATTCTTTGATACTCATATCATTCTTTTTTGAAGTACCTAATGTCATTTTTTTTTCTCTTTTCATGTTAGTTGTTATAATCCTGACAGGTCCTCATTTGTCAATGGTTTTGTGTATAATTTGAGTGGTTCTCCTGGATATTTTTAAAAATCAATTGGTCAAAATCCATTGCCGTTCATAAGACTGCAGTAGAATGTGAAAATGACCAAAACATAGTGTGACATGGTATGTTGGGATAGTTGCTAGAGTGAAATAGAAATGGACGTCTGCATAGGGACTACTTTGTAAATGGTTGGACATTAGTGAATATACAACAATTCTCTATGTATCTTTGTATATTTTGTGTGTACAGGTTGAGTACTTGGATAAGGAGCATCTTCTATGGCATATGCAGGACTGAAAACTGCTATGAAATTACTGAGTTGAATGGCTTGTTTGTGTTTAGGTTGCTGGTGAGGAATGTCACATTAAGGTGTGTTAGCTATTATTTTTTTCCTCTGTAGGCCTTCCTTCCTTTCTCTTGTCTTTGTTTTCTTAATAGCCTCTCCTTTATGACCATATAGGTAAGTATGTATTACCAGGCTAGGCTAGTCTAACTACTCATCCCACTTGTGATATTTGGCACAAGGTTGGGCAAGTGATTTAGAGTCATTCACTGAGATTCTTCTAAGTGACTAGCAGCAAGGTTACCTTGCTAATTGGCCTGTGAAATTAGAAGAATGTGATTTTTAGGTTGCTTATCACTTCTGGCATGAAAAACTGATGTACAGAAGCTAAGCAGATAAATAAAAGAGATTTTTACTAATTCAGTAAATATTTGAGTACTAATTTTATGTCAGTCTTTGATCTAGGTGCCACCAATACAGAAATAAACAAAACATAAAAACCATTGTCCTCCTGGAGCTTCTGTGGGTAGAGTGAGTACTGACAACACCAGTCAAGTTCTTGGATCCAGTAATCCCTGAAACCAGATCAATCTCCAGCCTTCCTTGTTATATATACACATACAGTTCTTTTTCATCTAAGTCAGATTGTGTTAGGCTTGTGTCATTTTAAATTAAAGATGTTTCAATAAATAAAGCCATTTATTTCTTTCAGCTTTCATTAAAAAGATAATACAGAATTTAAAATATATAAGTAAATTCAAATTGGTGAATTTGATTAAAATTTATCATGTATTTTACCTTTTCAGTTTTTGGTTAATGGAGATTATCGTGTCCTTCGTTTTTTTCCTATTTCATTCCAGTCTTTAACCTCATGTTTTCTGGTAAATCCCTTTGGTTGACTACTTTCTTTAATCATTCAGGAAGATGTAATTTCTAATATTTCCAAATATACCTGCTTTAGACTTGATAGCTTTTTTGGTAAATCACTTTTTAAGAGTATTGTACGATTACTTATGCATTGAATAAACAAATTTTGGGAAATCATTATAATTCAATTTTTAAGTTTCTTTTATTCCTATTATATATGATTAAGAATATGTGAAAGAGAAGTTTATTTGCACCCTTACAATTAAATTGTTGAAATATTTTTGTCCTAGATACTTCTGTATTTGGCCCAGCAATACTCTAAGATAAATAAGCAACTTAATTCTTTTAGTTACTCATTTGTGTACTCTTCTATGTTTTTCTTGGTACCTGTTGGAAAATGTATGGGCAATTTATTTTCATACAAAATATATACTCCTTAAATTTAGACTGAGGTGAGAATCAGGAAATTTTACCATATGAATTTGAGATAAACTTTAGCATAATCATAATGAAACTACATAATACATATACATAAAGTTTATTTAATCTTTCTCAGAATATCTGTACAATTATCCTGACATCTAAAGCAGGGCAAAGGCCAGAAGGAGCTAGGTATTTAGAAGTAGGGTGACCATGTAATGTCTAAACCAGGACATTTGAGAGTGAAAAAAGGTGCAGTTAATGTTTTTGGTTCAATAACAGGAATAAACTGGGACTGTCCCTGGGCTAGCTGAGACATATGGTCACCTTAGTTAGAGATGGGACAGAAGAGTTTTAAATGGATGCACAGTTGTGTTTAACACATTTTTGTTGACTGATTAGAATGATTGTATAGGAGTCCTGTTAGAAATTTCTCTTTATTTAAACACTATGTTACACTCTTGTGTCTGATTTATTATCCATTTGATGCTGCACAAAGGTTTTGTATGTTGCTCTAGTTGCTTAGTGCTGCCTGGTTCTTTAATTTTTAAACTCAACTTTTAGAATTTTACTGTGCTATTTGTCTTTTCATCAATTAGGAAGCAACTCATTTTCATTAAAAATAGAAGTTTATTTGCATCCATATGTTTATAAATAATGAGTTTGGATTATATATACAAAACATTGGTGGAAAAATTTTCTTAAAAGAACATATAGATATAAAAACGGTACCCACATTATTGTTACTCATTTATTGTTTTAAAGCTTGTCTATAATATTGTACTGGTAATTTTCTCAGTATAGTGAAACTCTGATTTCTTACATAATATATATTTCCTTTAAAGTAATTTATTTCAGAAAACACTTTAGCACATTTTAGTCTTTCCTGGTGTTAAAACAATATTTTGTGCACACAGACACCACAGATATACATCGAGTGTTGAAATCTATCTATTGATTGACAGCTGATCTTCCCAGTGATTCTTGAAGAAAATTGATTAAAAGATTGTATTCTTTGGTTCAAAATATGTTGCAAGTGCGTGTATAGCATATGAAATACATAAATTCAAATGCAGACTTATGCCCCGGCCCCCCACCTCTCGCTTTGTTAATGTAAGGAAAGCTCAGTCTTTTCATTGAGCAGCAACTACTAGTAGTTTCGTGCTTGGAGGAAGAAATTTGGAATTATTTTTAAAACATGTCCTTATTTAGGATTAATTAAAACAAGGAGTAATATTTACATTTTGTTGGTATGTTTCAACATAATTTATAATAAACCAGTGACAGTAGCTACTATTTATTAAATACCTGCTATGTACCATGCTCTAAGTGTTGTTTATATATATTATCTTCATCAAAGCACCACAACAGCCTACTACGATTTAATTTTATAGACGAGGTTCAGAGAGTTGAAGTAATTTTCCCCAAATCATGCAGCCTAGCAATTGTGCCATTATTCAGATACATCATTGACTTCCAGGCTATTCTTCTTAATTAACTACTATTGTGCTTTTTATACTGAAGGTTGAAGAACAAATGCATACCTCTGGGAATCTGGAGGTATAGCATGAAGCCACCTGATTATTCAAAATGTCTTCATGATCTTATATTTTATATTAAAACATTCTGTAAACTTTACTTTCTATTCCATTTTTATTATTTGTTTAATTTTTAAAATGTAATTGTCTTAGTTGTTGAGTATAATTGTTGCTTCAGGATGGTATACTATATTTTTCTTGGCACACTATCAAGTCACCCCAGGGGCTCCTAGGATTATTCTGTTTGAGAAATGAGAATCAGAGGTATACTGCCTTCCAATAGAGTCAGCATCTAAAGTTATTACCAGCTTCAGCCATGCAGGGCTTGTATATGTCAAGCAGTTAAACAGTTCTTAAACAGCAGTGTGGTGGCAGCTGCTAGGTTGGCTTCATAGATTCTGCTGATAAGGAGACAGGGAGCCTAAATGGATTTAGGTAGTTTATTACTCCAGCCACAGCAGGCAGCATAATGTTCTGGTTCAGACGGGCTCCCTTTCCCCTCACATCCTGTGAGGATGATGCAGAGGTGGGCTCTGGTGGATGCTGTGCACTCAGTAGGACTGTGTCACAGTTGAAGAACCCTGAGTTTAGGAAACCTCAGTCTTTTAAGGGGAGAGCTAGAAAATCTGTCCAGCCTTTGTCCTATAGGAGATATGTCTTTATTTTTCTGGTTAGGAAACAACTTTGTCCTCTAACCCAAAGAGAAACCCTGTCTCTAGTTTCCAAGACTTTATATTTTTCAAACATTATTGAAAAGATATTCTGGAAGAGAAGCTGTCACAAGACATGCAGAAATTGGATATTTGCCTCTCATCTGTATGCCATTTTACAGCTTTCCTGGCAATTCCAAATATAAGGGGGAAAAAACATCTTCACAGTACAGTTACAGAATGAAGCCAATCCTTAGGTATTTTAGCTATTTCTATTTGCCATTTTTGGATTATATTTTGTTCCTGGAAGTTTTTACAGTCTTTTTTTGAATCCTTTTTCAGGATTAGGTAGACTTAGTAAGGGAACTCAGCATTTTCCTGTTAAGGGAGCCTAACTGGTTTTCAGATTGTTAATCCATTTCATAGAGATTTGTTAGTTTTTTTGTACACTTGCTAGCTCCCTCCATCCATCCCTCCCATCCTCCACTCCCACCATCAAGATCTATGGAGATTTAACCTGTTGATTTCCACATTGTTGTTACCAAAAGGGATACAACTATGATTATGAATATAAATACATTTAGTGAATATGGGTTATAAAATTGTCAAGAAGCATTGTTCTTTCTCAACTTCTTTTCCTCTATATTTGGTTGTCATCCTGCTCTCTTTTCTTTTCTACTTTTAGCAGATAAGTTAAGGCTGGCCTGGAAGATAGATATGGTTTAGTGAAGCAGTCAGCTTCCTCCTAAGCCCATGAGAGTAATTTATTTGTCGATAATTCTTCTGGTAACTCTGCCTCACGAAGCTTACTTAGGGTTTTTACTCATAGATGTTTCCATAAGAAATAGAGCCAATTTTGTAACTAACATTGTCATTCCTCTGGAATTTGGAAGGGTTTATACCATTGGCTCAGTCCGTGGGGGCTGCCATAACAAAGTACCATAGACTGGTGGCTTATAAACAACAAATTTATTTTTCACAGTTCTGGAGGCTTGGAAGTCCAGTCAGGGTGCCATCATGGTCCAGTTCTGGTGAAGACCCTCTGCTGGGTTGCAGATGGCTGACTTCTCATTTTACCCCCACGTGTCTTAAAAAGGCCAAGAGGACTCGGGGGTTCTTTTTATAAGGCATTAATCCAATTCATGAGGTCTCCTCCACCCTTATGACCTAATTACCTCCCGAAGAACCTACCTCCCAATACCATCTATCACGTTGGGAGTTAGGATCTCAACATGCAAATTTTAGGGTAGGGGGACACAGATATAAAGTTCATTGCAACCACCTTAGAGAAATAGCTCAATCAAACATTATTTCAAGCTAGCATTTATACTTTGTGCCAAATGGGTTTTCATCTAGGTATCACTTGGAAAACATTTAGATGGATCAGCCAATTAGAACCTAATAAACAAGTCTAATTTCATACTTCCGGTTGTAAGGAATGTCTCGTGCTGTGGAACTAAGCATCTTAGTGTTATAATGTTTTAAGTTTTTTTTGAAGGGGAAAAGGCAATTTAACTTTGTTTTTTTTTTTTTTTTGTACAGAATAGTTATTATTTAAATTTTTCTTGAATTGTTTAGATAAATTATATATCTACTGTAAGCTTATTCATTAAAAACAATTAGTGATTTTTAAAAATATACTACATTGCCATTTAAAATGCATATTTTTGGGGACAAATTCAATCAATTGAATCACTTTTGTATATATACACACATTTTTGTATATAAACGTATACTCTGGAAATAATAGGACTTTTGTAAAGGTAATTTTTGTGTGTTTGATTCTTAACACTTTGTTTAAAAAGGACTAAGGGTCTCTCGTAAAGTGGCCAGTGTGGTATAAAAATACTGAGCTATAATTCTTTTATTTTATTTTATAACCATTATTTATACTTATCATTTTTTATGTGAAATGGAATCTTTTCATGGCAACTAATTGAAATATTAAGAACTTTAATATCTAACATACATGTGTACATATATCGTTTCATTAGTTAAGAGGTTAGTATATATTTCTAAAATTCCTTTGGAGTATACTTCTTTTGCAAATATATAATTCTTTTACAGATAAAAACATGGAAATGATACATGTTTTAGACTTTTAAAACTTTTATACCCTAGATTAAAATGAGTGTTTAATTTAGGAAAGGCTATAAAAGTGAATCAGAAATTTATGATTTATATATTAAAATATGTATTAACTGCAAATGGATATAATGGCAACTGAATAAGAGTACCCATTTCAGATTTTGAGACTGATCTTAGTATTTTTTCCCTGTTGAAATTTAAAAGTTACGAATATACTTTGATTCCTTATTCATTTGAACTCACTTAGCACAAAAGTTGTCATTTAAATTTTTCTATTTTAAAGGTTTTGTATTAAAGCAACAAATCAGTTTTCAAATGATGTGTGCAGAACTCTTGCTAGCTTAATTGTGAGAGACTAAATTACACATTCATTTGTAGATAGACCAGCTTCCTTTTGCTAGGTAGTTAGGAACCCACTGCTTTTTCTATCAGGGTATGAAAATTGAGCTAAATTAAATTTGTTGTTTTCCTTGGAGGATAAGAATTCGTTTTTATAAATTCTTTTTTGTTTTGTTGTTCCAACACCTTTATTAGTTGTGCACCCAAATAGGTTGAAGATACTTTCATGCTATAGGGAAGAGCATTTTTACCACTTTGAGTATCTATAACTTTATCTTACATCTGTAAAAATTCATATTACCATTTTTAAATTGGCAATTAAATTATGGAATATTTACAAATAACTTGGAAACATACATATAACTAGGTTACCAAATAATTGATACATTCTGGAAGGAAAGGGAATGCTGATGATAATTACCCCACGGCAGTAGAGATAAACTAGGACTGTCCCGAGCACATCTAATGCAAATAGCCTGAATAATGTTATTTCTTAAGAACAACAGAAGTGGTATATTTTTGTTTAGATATTTTTAAAAAGCAAATTTTTTTGTCTTAGTGGATCATAGAGTTAATAATCAAAATAATGTTTTATTAAAGATGTGAATCATGTCAGGACAGTTGGCTATGGCTTAGATTTTTTGAAGTAGAAAGCATGTTTCAAACTTTCTAATTTTCATTTGCTTGTGTTTTATAGTTTGTCTCTCTATTATTTAATGAGTTATTGTCATTCTTTTTTCCTGTAATTCTTCAAACATGGTGTTTTTTTAGTTCTTTGAACATATTTATAATAGCTACTTTGAAGTTAAGTCCAATATGTAGTCCCATCCAGTGGCAGTGTTTTTCTCACCTGCTTTTTTTCCCTGTGTAAAGATCGTGCTTTTTGTTGTTTCTATGCATGTTTCTTGTTGAAAACTGGATTTTAGATATTTAAGCAACTCTGGATTCTGACTACTCCCCTCTTTCCCCCAGCTCATTGTTGTTGTTGTTTTTATTTGTTTAGTAGCTTGCCTGGATCGATCCTGTGGAGTCTTTCCCCTACAATGCTCAACCTCTGATTTTAATGCTTATTTTTTGTCCTCATTTTTATTTTTAACCCTGGCTTTCTAGGAATTGCCAGTGATTGGTTAGAGGTTGTGTGATTAAGACCCCAGACTCAGTAAATTTTCCACCCTTGCTAATGGATCTGTGTGTGGTTTTGGGGATGTTTTCAAAGTTCAGGGAGTTTAAACTTCTGCCCTGCATTTAGCCAGGGCTTAGCAGCTGGCAAGCACTTTTTTAAGTTGTTGCTGAGCAAGCGTTCGCGGTGTTCCAGACCTTCAGGGGTGAGTGTAATCTTTGCAAAGCTCTCTTTGGCTGTCTCTTTCCCTGAATCTCTCTTAAATTTATGATCGGTATATTGTTTTTCTTGCTGTTTCCAGTATCTATTTTTTTTTCCTCTTAATTGCTTGCCAATATAATCTCTATTGTTTTACATAATACCTCAGACTGTGCTGTGAGCTGCTAGGTCTCATGCCTTGCTTCTTTTCCTGACAGAGCCTTTGCTGAACTGTTTCGGAGCTGAGTTTGGGGGAGATGGTGCCTATTTTTCCCTGAGTAACATCTCTCTATGATTAGGAGTTAGAGGAGGATGGTAGCTTCTGGTCTTCTCAGCTTGCGCCTCTGAGTGTGGAACCTCCATGTTATTGCCCCCGTAAGGGGCTGGGCAAGGGAAGGGAGCTTTCCCCTCTTCCTTCTCAGACACATCTGCACAGAATAGAACTTCTGCAACACATTGCATT
>NW_011888889.1:3541070-3546492 GCF_000151845.1 Pteropus vampyrus | reverse complement strand
TGCCCCCGTAAGGGGCTGGGCAAGGGAAGGGAGCTTTCCCCTCTTCCTTCTCAGACACATCTGCACAGAATAGAACTTCTGCAACACATTGCATTTCTGGCTTAAGTGCCACAAATTCCCACTGTTCTTACCAAGGTTCATTAGATTATCTTGAATAAATGTTTCTTAATTTTTTTTTTTTTTTTGTCATGCCATTAGGTTAGCTTACAGAGAATTTAAAAGATCTATTGTTTTAGTTAATTTTCACCAGTTCCAGTTTGTTTTGTTGAGGAAGAGGGTCTGTCAAACTCCTATCACAGCCATTCTGGAATTCCTGACTCTACAAAGCATATTAGAGATAACTTTATCCATCTGACATGATGAAATTAATACATGGGAGGCTAAGCGACCTAATAATACGATGAACTAGTTGGTAATGAACATGAACTTTTTTATTTCTCTTCCTAATTTTAGGTTCTACTCATTCTCTAATTCCAGTGGCTTCCAAACTGTTATTAACATAGCTAGTATCAGAATTCAACTTTGAGATACTGTAGCATCTTCCGAAACCAAACTAACAAGGATGTGGTTGATAGAACTGTGAAATCTTTCCACTAAAGACCAGAGTTGATCTAAGAGTCTAGATTGGTGTGCCCTCTTTTCTTATTATTCCATATGTATTTGTAGTTCCAAGGTGAATTTTCTCCCAGATAGGGAGGTCAGTTCTTTAGTGAAGAATATGCATATATAGTAGCTGTTCTGGCCCACTAAAATTGGTATTACCTATTAAAATTATTGTTTATTAACAAATGGCATAAAATATTTTTAATAAGTTAAAATTGGAAAAGTAACAACTGTAATTTGTACACTCATATAGTTGCTCTTTTTTAACATATTTCTTGGGTTTAAGGCATACACAATTGACAGGTTCTAGTTAATGTTTTTACTTGTTCTTTAAATTAAATATAATAACATTTGAAAGAAAATATTATTCTACCTTCTCAGGATTGGTATGACTGTGGTCTTCTGTGGTACCATATGAATTATAGAATTTCTTTTTCTATTGCCATAAAAAAATGCCATTGGGATTTTGATAGAGAGTGCATTGATTTTTTAGATCATTTTGGATAGTATGGACATTTTAACAGTATTGTCTTAATCCATGAACACGAGATTCTTTCCATTTGTTTGTGTCTTCTTTAGTTTTTTTTTTTTTAATGTCTTGAAGTTTTCATTATACAAGTCTTTCACCTATTTAGTTGTTTATATGAATATTTTATTATTTTGGGTGCTATTATAAATGGAATTTTAAAAAAAAATTTCCTTTTCCTGTGGTTTGTTCTTAGTGTACAGAAATGCATACTACTGTAGGAAATGCAAAATGGTAGGGCTATTATGGAAAACAATATAGAGGTTCCTCAAAAAATTAAAGATATAACCACCATATGATATAGTAATCCCACTTTTAGATATTTATCCAAAAGAATTGAAATAAGAATTGTAAAGATATATCTGCACGCCATGTTCACTGCGGCATTATTCCCATTAGCCAAGATACAGAAACAGCCTAACTGTCCATCAACCAATGAATGGATAAAGATAATGTGGTATCTACATTCAACTTTAAAAAAGAAGGAATATGTGACAACATGGGTAAACCTTGAGGATATTATACTGAATGAAATGCCAGTCACTGAAAGACAAATACTGCATAATTCCATTTATATGAGGTATCTAAAATTGTCAAATTCATAGAATCAAAAGTAAAATAAATGGTAGTTTCTGGGCACTGGGAGGAAAAAGAAATTGGGAGTTACTAATCAATGGGCATAAAGTTTCAGCTAAGTAAGATGACTAGGCTTTAGATATCTACTGTGCAACATGTATCTATATTCAAACAATAATGTATTATGCACTTAAAATTTTGTTAAGAGGGTAGATCACACATTAAGTGTTCCTACCATAATAAAATAAAATTTAAAAAAAATTACCCTTCTCAAACATTATTCAAAACACCAATTACAAACAATATGAATGAAACAAAACCTGAAAATGATGCTTCCTCATATCCCTAAGATATATGTTCTGACTTTCTAGCCAGGATGCAGTTAGGAATGTAGATTGAATAGGTTGACAGCAGTGAACATTTCTCGTAAGAGGAATCACTGCTGATGAGGTTTCCCTTTTCCTGCCACCTGTCATACGTTTCATCCCATCCTGGGAAATTAAGAGCAAATTTTTTCTCTATAGCTTCTTTTGATTCTAATAATTATGTGATCCTAATTTGGGTTAAAACTGCAGATTGGGAATAGCTCTCTATAAGTTTTGGCAGATTTTTAACTTTTTTTTTTTTTAGCAGTTTTATATTTAAGAAGGTAAAAATGTAAAAAAAAATATGTAGTTAACCTAATGAGTAGGTTAACTATCCTTACATGTGATTATACATACATATTTCACATATAGTTCTTTACCACTATAAAGATAATAAACAGTGGATTGGTTAATTTTGTCAAACTCTTATGTGGTACTTCTATGTGACTGACACTGTTTTAAGCACTTTATAAATATAAACTATAATTTTCTACTAATCGTAGTGCATTAAACATTTAGTATTTAATCACAATAAATATAATTCAGTACTATTTTGGATTCTTTTCTAAGTTGTGTTGTAAATTCATAGTCACTTTGTAATAAAATAAAGAGCAAATAAAACTCACTTTTGATTTGAAAGCTAGAGCCAGTGCAGAGAAGATTGATAGTGATGATAAAGAGTGAAAATCATGTTACATGGAGGAATATTGGAAGTACTAATTTAGCAGGTTTATCTTAGATAAAGGTTCGTAATTGTTCTCTTTAAATTTTTTAAGTAAGTCTTCTTTGAGTATGACTTATTCTTTGTAGTTCCAGAGGACAGAAGTAGGTCCAGTGGATGGATATTACATGTGTAAATATACATGCCCAATATAAAGAAGAATTGTAAAATATTGTCACAGTTTTGAAATGAAATTGGGCACCTGGTGAGATAGCAAGCTAATTTTGTTAGAAGTTTTCACCTTTGGTAATCAACTGTCAGAATATTGTACATGCCATATTGTCTAGGAAGTTTAATTAAATTATATCCACTCCAATGCCAATTGTATTTTTTAATGAAGGGAAATAGTAATGGAGTTTCAAAAAAACGTAATGTTTTTTTTTGTTGTCTTTCTTGGACAACTCTTAAAAGAGTACATTATAAGAAGCATGAACCATTTACATACTCCAAACAACAAAAAAAATCCTCTTATTTGAGAAGAGACTTCTCTTAAATGAAGATACACTTTTAGGAAGGAAAAATCAGGAAAAGGAATAAGGAATGGGAAATATCACCTTAGTAGGCAGATGTGCTAAACCAAATCTTAAGACAGATTGTGTAACTAGATTGCCCTCTCCACCAACGGGGCGGTATTTTGCCAGAAAATGTTAAAAACAGCTACTTATAGGAAGTGTGATCAAACACAGTGGCATAATTGTTTAATATTTTTGTGTGAATTTAACATATATTTAGATAGATGCTTAATTGATGTTAAACTTATTCTGAATCGTGAACCTCATAAGCATATTATTGTAGTTAATTTGAGTGACTAGATAGAGGACCAGTATATTGATGTGTCAGTGAGTAGTTGTAAAACTGTTAATCTCAGCAAAGCATTGACTTAAAGGCAGACTGACCAAGGAGGATAGGAATGTTTTTGTTTTCTTTCTTTTTGTATTATATTGTAAAATTGGGAAAAGATTCAATTTACATGTAAGAATTTTCTATCATACTTTTATTACCTATTTTGATTTATTTATTGATCATTTACAGTTTTAGGAAGAATCTAAAAGTGGAGAAAGTACATTCTATTCAGAGACTCTGTTTCATGAGCGAGTCATATATAAAAACTAACAAACCAATAAGTATGGGTAGATTCACTTTATTACCTGATAAGAATAAGTCTGTGTCTCTTCATGGTAAGAACTGGAAAGGTTTCAGAGTTAGGTAATTGATTGAATTTAGTCTTGACTGATGAGGAGGAGTTAGACATGATGATGAAGGCTGCGGTTGGATATGGAATGTGTATGTGTGTGACTGTATGGGGGTTGATGAAGGGAGGGGAATGCAGAGTCCCAGGTAGTGAGAACAGGATTCACAAAGATACAACAATTTGAAAATATAATGAGTTCAGGGACTTTCAAAGAATAAGGCCTTTTGCATGTTCAGGGTTCTGTTGGGATTAACATGAGGTGAAGCTACACAGGTATAAATGGAAGCTAGGGCTTGAAGGATCTGAAATGCTATTCGAAGCATTTGACATTTAAATTGTAGGAGATCTGGAAACATTGAAATATAATATACAGATATGTGAGACACTACATGTCTACATTTAGAAAGATAACACAATAGTGTAGAAAGAATTTGTTGTTGAAGGTTTTTAAAATGTAAGCCTTGGAATAAAGCCCAATCAAGGCTATGAAAGTACTAATTTAGACGAGAAAATGAAAGGCTGCTAGTACTATGTTAAAAGGAACTGAGAGAAAGAGAGTCAAACATTTTAGAAGGTGAAATACCTGCTAGGGAATAAGGAATGTTTCTGGCTTAGGCAACCAATGAATACACTGACTTTAGGAATATGGGTGTCAGAACTCTATTAAGGTACACTTGAGTTCAACTTTAGGATACATGGTATTTGAGATCAATGTCATTTAAGGTTGTCATTTAAGGTTCAGGAGAGAGGTATAGACTTGGGATCCATACTAGGTATAGAAACATGTAAACTGATAGTTAAAATCGTGAATGTAGACAAGATTACCCAGAGAATCAATGTGGAATGAAGAGAATAGATGGCCAGAGAAAGCACTTCTGAAGAAAACCAGCGAAGCAGGCTGAGAAGTCATGATGGAAGTATGAAGAGAACTAAGAGTACAGTGTCTCAGGAAAAAATTTTAACAAGCGAATGGTTAATGGTGCCAAATTTTATGTTCAAATGAGATAAAGGCAAGAAAGTATCCATTAGATTTTCTAGTTCATTTTTAGTTAGTCAAGAACAATTTCGAGTGGTAAGTATGGAGGATTGAATGTTGTAGGTTACGGAGTGAATTCAAGGTAAACAAACAAGCAAAATGGACAGATTACCTTTTAAAGAATGGGAGGAGGGAGAACACAGTTAACTAGAAGTAAATATAAGTTCAAAGGAGGAGTGTTTTTTTATTTTGTTTTATATTTTAAAATAGGAGGGACTAGAAGTTTTCCATAGGAAGAACATTAGCAGGAGCCAGTAAAATAAGATGAAGATATGATGGCGGGGTAGTAGAGGGCTACATGATTAATCAAGATCCTGGAATGATTAGATTCCTGGAATACAAGTAAAGGAGTGATCTCAGATCCATGCAGGACACATACCTCTGGATTAGGAGGACTAGAGGT
>NW_011888889.1:3524534-3540250 GCF_000151845.1 Pteropus vampyrus | reverse complement strand
TATAGTACAGCTAAATTACTAATGATGGACAAGACAAACGGGCAAAGAATGCAGTACAAGCCAGGAACCATACTGCCCAGTGAGTGGTCTTATGATGGATAATTGCTTAGACTTGAAGCCAACACCTAGTTTGATATTTCAGTTGTTGTGTTATTCTGGCCCTTTACTGACAGGAATCTTTGTACTTACATTGTATAAGTTTACAAGATATAGCTAATCATTAACTATGGGGCATTCACTAATTAGATTAGAGTCCTTAGCATGGAAACTAGAAAGAAATTAGGGGGCATGCAAAGTTGGAGTTAGCTTTGTTTACATTGACATCTATACACCTCTGCTCCCCAGAAACACTGTAAAGGAAGATTGCTCAAAATTGGGTTTTAAGTACTTGAATAGAATAACCAAGTAAAGTTGTAGAGGCTATTTTGATCATGGCCTTTAAATATAATTGACATTTAGATAACTTAGTCTCTTACTTGAACCTCATTGTCAAAGATGGTATATAATGGTATATGTGGCATAATTATGTATAAATGCTGGATTTATACTATTATTTAAAAATTTTTCTAAGTTCATTAAGTACTTGAGTTTTTAAATTATAAGTAGTTGATGTCATCGTTTTCAAATTAACACAGTTTCTAATTGTTTACTGCCAAACAAAACACCCTCCCTTGTAACCCTAGCAAGGTAATTCTTCTGAGGTTGCTTATTACTGACAATTGCTCTTCAGTGTGGTTCATGGATTAGCAGCATCAGCTTCACCTGGGAGTTTAATTGTATCACCTTAGAGTCGATTCCACACAGTTTCAGAATCTGCGTTTTAACAAGATCCTGAGGTGACCCATATGCCCATTAAAGTTTGAGAAGCACTGCTTTAGAGAATAGAAGAAGATAAGATTATAATGTACATTAATTTTGGTAACATAATCAATTAGAAATATATGATGAAGTTTACGAAGGAAAAGTATAGTATGGAGCAGAGTTAATGTTAATAGTGGATAATTAAAAATTAAATTTTAAATTAGTAATAAATTTACCTCGAGATAGAAAATAAGCCTACTGCCACATTGTGATTCATAAGCAGTGTGGTAAATCAGTAAGCTAATGTTATTACAACCTATACTTATTAGATCCTATTAAAATTCTATGTGTAATTCTAAGCTCTGCAGCCTTGGATGACTTGGACAATAAGTGCAAATATGAATAATCGAATTGAAAGTTTTGAAATTGAGAATGAAATCAGAAAGGACTAGTAATAAAGTTTTAAAAATGTCTTTACAGCCTTGACTCTCTCTCGGGGCAGTAAGATAGAGCAATCGTAAGGCTCACCTCATTGGTTTCTGGTCTCTTTGGCATCATTGTCTTTTATTTCCTGATATCAAATGTCCTAAAAACTATTGTTTAATATATTTTATTTCCTTTGTTTGTTTCAGGTTGGGTGGATAAATACAGGCTCTGTTGCCTATGTTGGCCAGATGTGGAGGTATTATATTTTTGTTGCTTATAGAAAAGCATCGACTGATGAGAAATTTTTAAGGGAGTAATTTTTAATCTTAGTACAATACAACTTATTTTAGCTTTATATTTCTCAGAAGTCTGAAAAAATTCAATAAGTAAAGGTCTTTTCTAGTATGTATATGGAAATCAAAGTAGATTTAAATTCTTCTAGTCTTATAAATTGTACTTCAGCTGTCTTTGCTGTAAGAATTAAAATGACAGTCTTTATTAAAAAGTTCCAGGTGTGGGGAGGAAGAAACTTCTTTACCCTTGAGATTGTTTTGTCTGGTCTAATAATTAGACATGAGACTGATTAGCAAGAGAAGAGAAAATAACCGAATTTAATTATATATGTATGTATGAGAACCCCACATAAGCATCAGAGCATTCTTCCCCCCACCCCCACCCAATGAGAGCTTCAGAGGCAGAAAGGGAAATTGAGATATATAAGACATTCTGAGCTAGGGGTGAGGTAAGTAAGGTACCTTGGGGCTTCAGAAGTTAATTGCAGGGAGAGCACATGTTCAATAATTATTAGTTTGCCCTGCCGTATAGATAGGTAAGAAGTCATTTCTGGTGATAACTCTTATTATGGGCCAGCCTCCTAATTTAAATTCTTCTAGATAGTTAAGGGTGGAACAGAAGTTTCTCTTGAGCCCTTGGGGTCTAGGTTGCCTTTAGCTCAAAATAATCTGCATACCACTGAGGCATATTTGGGGGATAGCTCCATTCTGAACCCATTCAGAGGTATACTTACTATAGGGAGTTAGTGATTTTAGTGAAGTACTGTAATTTGACCAATTGAATAATAGATTCCAAGGGTATGTATATTTAAACATATTTCTTTAGGTCTTTAGAAGTAAGGTTTTGTATAAAAGATCTCTAAGTCGACAGCTAGTATTCTCTAGACTTAGTTTGGCAGTTTTCTAGCCTCTCATCTAAATAAATAAAACTTATTTTCTCAAAATGAATTTACAAGAGGCATTAAAAAGTCTAAGTATTCCTTCCCATTTTATGGTCACATGTTCTAATTGAGAGCCTATAATCTATGTGTAATAATGAGAGAAGTTTCTGAAATGGATATATTTTTTAAAGTTGGTTTATTTGCATAATTGCTCACAGAAAAGGTAATATATTTTTAGTAGTGTTTTGCTAAAGCAATATTTGAAATCTAATATGCTTTATAATAGTAGTAATTAGGTTAATTATGGAGTACACTGTTTATAAGTAACCCTAATTTTTATGTACTCTGTTACTATGCTAATATCCTCATATATCAATTATTGTTACATTTTCCCTATAAAAATCACAATTTTCATTGACTTATAAAGAGGTTTTGGAAATGGGATATACACTGTGGGCTTGGGAGAATTTACATTACTTGAGATGAGTGGATATAGTTTTTTGGTTGGGATTGAATATAATTTTATTGTTTATAACTCTTTTCTCCCTTCCTAGAATATTTCATGAAACAAATACCTTCTGTATGTATTCAATTATCACTTCAAATAATAGAAAGTATTTTTTTTAGCATTATTTTATTAGTTTCAAGTATACAGTACATTGGTTAGACATTTATATAGTTTATGAAATGATCTTTTACAGATTCCGATGAAAGCTGTACAGTAGGTGACAGGGTTGATAGTCCATTTTAAAGTTTGGTCAGGTGACAGTTGAAAGTAAATAGTTGTGGAAGGCTTGTAGAAATTGGATCAGTTCTGTAGATGTAAGAATTGTTGCATGAGAATATCAACAAGGACAGCAATCAGAAGAGATCAGAAATACAATGAAAGGTGAAATATGGACATGAAGTAGCACCTTGCCCAAGATCAAAATCATGGCAATGTAAAGAGGAGGTAACTTAATAATGGAAATTTGCTGCATATTTTTATGGAGGTAATTTCAGTCTCAGTCCAACCCAGGAATTGTCTACACTGATTTTGAACTTGTAATGGCCCTCCGAGTTTAGGAATTTGGAACTAATATCATTTGGTTTGTCTGAGTATAATCTGAGAAACTACTTTTTGAAGATAAACTTTGTACTGTTCTTGAGTCAGTTGCTGGGATCTGAAATTTTAGTTGCTAGTTTAAGTTTGTTGGTATGCTTGTAATTTGTTGAATAAATTCATGTGTTTTTTTTTCTTTTTTCTTTAAATTATTCTCTTTGGCACATGAGTTAAAATTATTTGCAAATCAATTTTTAAATGATCAAGCCTATAAAAAACTAATTGAACATCTAAAGTATTACTTTCATAAGACTAGAACATTTGATATTTCTAATAAGCTAAGTACACATTGAAATTAGACTAATACTAGTTAGAAAAACCTTCATGAGTGTGTTCTTGGAAAATGATGACCAGATATCTGACATTGGAATTAAGGACATTTACTAAAAGCATATGCCTAAGTCTTAACTTCTTGACCTCTAACTAACTATTCCATACTTTATCATTTGTCAGAAATAAGTATGACCTAGATTTTTAAAATAATTGGAATTCTAATTGGGTAATGAGGGAAAATTCTTTAGTTGATGCTGTGCATTGTTCTTTTAGATATATAGTAAATGTTTATCGATCAGCATTTATATATGTGTATACACATTTACACATAAAAAAGAACACTTATTCTGTGGCCCATCATTGATAGTTTCAAAGTGCTTTTCACATAAGCTGTTCTTTCTAGGTTTGAGATAAATAATTGTTATGAGCACCTATTTCCAAACTTCAAGAGTTTCTGATTGAATAAATCTGGTTGAAGGGAGGGATTTGAAGAAGCATAATATAAATTGATATTTTAGTTAATTCTTGTCATTATAATCTAGAACCTCATCCCCTGACCCCAACAGTCCACCCAAATGTTTATTAATATGTTTAAAATTTTTCATCTGGCTTTTTTTTGTTCTTATATTCTTTAGTTTCATGATCCTATTCCTTTTTACTAAAATTTTGATGAGTTAGATGACCCTTAAGTTTATTCTAACCAAAAATGTGATATTTTGTTATAAATTTTGCTCTATTTTGTAGTTAATTAAAACTAACATGTTATGTTTTGTTCCATTGCACATTAGACTATAGATAGAAGTACTGAAATAAGTTTTCCATCCTCTTTTATTTCTATATTTTAAAATAGATTTCCAGCAAGTTTCTTGAAGTCAATTAGTTTAAAGTAGAATACTCTGCATTTAACCAGTATATACATATAATTCCAAATTTTACTATTAATTTGATATTTAATCTATGCTGTATAATTTAGAACATCTTTTCATGTTGGTGAAATAATCAGTATTTTATGTATATTATTTTTCTTTTTTTTTTTAGTTAGAAAACTAGTCTACAGAAGAACATATAAGTGGAAGTGTGAAGAATACTGACATTTGCAATGAAAGTAAAAGAATAATATGCTGTAGAAATAGTAATTAAGAAAAATGTTGAATGATTAAATTAGAAAAAGTTATCAGAAATATTTGTATTTAAGGATAAGCAGGTTTGATAGGATTTAGGTAGGCTTAGAGAATGTAAAAGGAATGTTAATTAACTTTAAGGAGAATTAGAGATGACAATGATTCTTATATTTCGTTTATAATTTTTTTCTTCACTAAGTTTTACCATATTTTTGACCCTTAAGTTTGTTAACCATATAGATGGTATTGTTTTATCTTTGTTTTTTGTGTGTGTGTCTTTATGGGTTACAGATTAAAATGAATTGGACAGGCAGTAGGGGAGAGGAATAAATGTACATTAACATTTGGGGAGGTGGCTCTGTAGTAGTTGTGATATACAAGTTGTGAGATGTTTTGTCATGTAAGTTAAGAACTGAAGTCACTTTTTTTTTTTTTTTAATTAAGGGTCTTACCAAGAAAGTCCTTTCCACAATGTGAAAAACAAATCTGTTTTATTGAATAAGCAGTACTAAATACATGTCTATAGGTAGACAAGTGACCACAAAGAATAATATTTCACATTATTGATATATCCAAGCACATATATTTTACCTTGAACAAATTTTAGCCAGTATATATAATATGTATTCTTAGTATCAGTAGTATCCTATTTACCCATAAGAGGACTGGACAGCATAATTTGCTGTTAGATCCTGAACTTTCTTTTTCTTTCTTTTTTTTTTTTAACTAATCTTTTAGTTTTTAAATTATAGTTGACATACAATATTATATTAATTTCAGGTATACAGCATAGTGATTAGACATTTATATAATTTTCGAAGTGACCACCCAAATATCCATCTGACGCTATACATAGTTATTATAATTTTATTGACTATATTCCCTATGCTATTCTTTACATCCTCACGACTATTTTGTAACTACCAATTTCTACTTCCTAATCTTTTCCTCTTTGTCACCCCTCAACCCTCCTTCTCATCTGGCAGCCATCAGAATGTTCTCTGTATCTATGCATTTGTTTCTGTTTTGTTTATTTTGTTTTTTAGTTTTTACATATAAGTGAAATCATATGGTATTTGTCTTTCTCTGACTTACGAAATATGCTCTAGGCCTATCCATGTTGTTGCAGATGCCAAGGTTTTATTTTTTTTTTATGGCTGAGTAATATTCCATTGTGTATATGTACCACTTCTTTATTCTTTTATCTTCTGATGGACACTTAGGTTGCTTCCATATCTTAGCTATTGTAAATAATGCTGCAGTGAACATATGGATTCATATGTCCCTTCAAAGTAATGTTTTGGGTTTGTTTGACTAAATATCCAGAAGTGAGATTACTGGGTCCTTCTTTGTCTCTTATAGTTTTATTTTAAAGTCTTTTTGTCTGATATATTGCTACTCCAGCTTTTTTTTTTTTTTTCATTTCCGTTTTCATGAAATATTTTTTTCCATCTCTTTACATTCAGTCTCTGTGTGTCTTTCGATCTGAAGTGAGTCTCTTGTAGGCAGCATATGTAAAAGATCTTTTTTTCATATACATTTAGCCACGCTATGTCTTTTGATTGGAGCATTCAATCCATTTACATTTAAAGTAATTGTTAATATAGATGTAGTTGTTGCCATTTTATTATTCATATTTTGACCTTTTTTTCTTCTTAACGAAGTCCTTTTAACATTTCTTATATATTTTTGTTCTTATATTTGTAATTGGTTTGGTGGCAGTGAACTCCTTTAGCTTTTTATTTGTGCAGCTTATCTGTCCTTCAATTCTAAATGAAAACTTTGCTGTGTAGAGTGATCTTGGTTGTAGATCCTTGCTTTTCATCACTTTGAATATTTTGTGCCAATCCCTTCTGGCCTGCCAAGTTTCTGTTGAGAAATCAGCTGACTGTCTTATGGGAGCTCCCTTGTAGGTAACTGCTCTTCTCTTGCTGCTTTTAAGATTCTTTCTGTCTTTAAATTTTGACTTCTAATTATGATTTGTCTTGTTGTGGGTCTCTTTAAGTTCATGTTGTTTGAGTTTCTCTATACTTCCTGGCTCGTATGTCTATATCCCTCACCACGCTAGAGAAGTTTTCTGTCATTATTTCTTCAAATAAGTTTTCAATTCCTTGCTCTCTCCCTTTTCCTTCTGATACCACTATGATGCAAATGTTTGTATGCTTGTTGTTATCCCAGACACTCCTTCCACTGTCCTCTTTTTTTTTGTATTCTTTTTTCTTGTTGTTGTTCCATTTGGTAATTTCTGCTACCTCATCTTCCAAATTGCTGATTCAGTCCTCTGCTTTATCTAATCTACTGTTGATTCCCTCTAATGTATTCTTCATCTCAGTTATTGTATTCTTCATTTCTGACTGGTTCTTTTTTATCTCCATTTTTTGTTTCCTATCTCTGTTGACATTCTCATCGAGATCATAGAGCATCCTTATAAGCAGTGTTTTGAACTCTGCATCTGGTAGATTGCTTGTCTCCATTTTGTGTAGTTCTTTTTCTAGAGCTTTGTTCTGTTCTTTCATTTGAGACATGTATCTTTGACTCCCCATTTTGGCTGCCTCCCTATATTTATTTCTATGAATTAGGTAGAGTTGCTATGTCTCCTGGTCTTAGTAGAGTAGCATTATTTAGTAGGTGGCCAGTGGGTCTAGTGGTACAGTCTCCCTGGTCACCTGAGCCGGTGCTCCATGTGTGTTCCTTGTGTGGATTGTGTGTGCCCTCCTGTTGTAGTTGAGCCTTAATTGTTTATACATAAATGTGAGAGATTGACCCTCAGGCTAAGAAGTTACTCTCTTGTTGAACTCTATCAGTGAATAATTCAGCTACCTGCTATAGGTTCTGAACTTTTTTTTGGTTTGTTAGCATTATTAGTTTTGCTAAAAGGAATTTTGTTTCTGGTATAATGGTTAAATGGAATATCAACATTAACCTTCATAACAATAGAAATGACTAATCCAAATATTTATTATTAGTAATTATATACATCAAGAGGTTACATGTGCAGGTACTGTGTTAAATATTTTATGTATTTATTAGAAATATTTTTCCATTTTAGTGGGAAAAGCACAGGTTCGCTGATATCAAGAGAAGTAATTAAAGCTATAAGTCTGTAACTCTATAGAACACTCAATGACTTAACTTTATAAAAGGTCATCATTGGATTTGTTCTCAGAGTATCTATGGTTAGCAAGCCTAAAATGTGTTTATTAACCAAATGATTTTTATGCGGATGACATTGTTGGTATTTTTATTGTGGTTTGCCTTTTAGTTTTCAGAATTAACTGAAATACAATACTGGTATTTACTTTTATATTACAATTTGTATTATATGAAATTTCATTTACTAGTATATTTATTGTTTTACTGCCTGCTGTTCACACAGAACTACTTATTTTCTGTAGATTATGTATAGCATATATGATAAAATTTTATTTCTTTGGGAGGAAAAACCTCCCTTAAATGAATTTTAATACAGATACGGTGAAAAATATTTAATAGATTTTATTTCCTTATTTGTCAAGTGGATTGTATCTTATACATCTTTACATTTTACACTCACTTGTTAAAAAGTATTGTTGAGCATATTTAGAGGCAGTTTCTCATGATGGAATGAAGAGGTCATATGGTGGTCTTTGATAAGTAGTATAGTTTGTAGTCAGACAACACAAGTAGCTATTTTTGTGATTTTGTGCAAATTACCTAATTTTGTAAGCATACACACGCACAATTGTTAGCATACTGCCTAGAAGTGTGAGTTTAATCTATGTTAGCTGTTATTGTTACTACATGTTATTGTTATTAATTGTATTTGTTCTATACAAAGAGAAAAAAAATGAAAGAGATCTACAGAAAAGTAAAATTAGATCATTACTTCATATCATAAATAAAATTAATGAAAATAAAAACCTAAGCGTAAATAAAACTTTAATCCTATTAGGTTAGGAGACTATTTTATGATATTAAAATAGAGGTTTTTTTTAAAAATAAAGACACGAAGAAGTACAGATTATAAAGGAACAAATTGAATTAACCATATTTGACCACATTAAAAACAAAAGTCTGCATGACAAAAAAGATACCATAAATTATATGTCAAGTCCTAGATGCCTGAAAATAGTTGCCACTCATGGAAATGATTAATATTAATTACTAATATGTTACTAATTAATCACCAATAAAGGACTACTATAAAATAATAGGAAAAGACAACTCAGTTGAAAAGTAGATAAATGTTTTCAACAGGCATTTCATAGAGGAAATGTGAGTGGTTAGTAAACATATTAAAATGCATACAATATCATTGATCATTAGGTATATGAAAATTATAAGCATATTGAGATACTGTTTGTTACCCATCAGACTGGAAAAAAATTTTAAAAGTCTGATAGTGCTGATAAGGATGTTGGAAAATGGAAACTCACACATTGCTGGTGGAAATGTCCATTGATATAATTAGTCTGGATAAGCAATTTGGCACTATGTTGCAATTAGTTACTAATTTTTTTGTGTGCTATTGGCAAATTTGACAATCTGGTGAAGTCTATGCACTTCATATAATTTTTAAATGAATAAAATACATAGAAATATAAAAAATAAAAGCATATTAAAATATAGTTATCAAAATATAAAAAATGTGCTGCAGTAACATGTTTATGAAGTAATTTTATAACAAGAATCTAATGAGAGCCCTGATAATTTTTGCAATCTCAAAGTAGTGATGAATGTAAGTAATAGCTAGAGCTATAAAAAGGAATGAAATAGGAAAATATCCATTATTTCTTTTGGTTACAAAGTCACAGATACTGTTAAATTTACTGTTTTGTCGTCTTAATTTTTGTAATTGAAATGTTAAATTTTAGTTGGAGATTTGTGAAAATGGAGTCATGTTTTTTCTTCTTTCCAAGTGCATGGTTTCTCTGATCTAATCATGGAACCTATAAAGACCTAGTTTAAGAAAGAACCCTTGAAGAGAGTCTCTCACCAATGATTAATGGTCATGATTGTAACATCGTTTCTAAGAATTTTAAAAAATGGGGAAAACCTATATGACCATTGTTGAGAAATAGAGTAATTTAATATGATTGGATGCTCTACAACAATGGAAAAAATGAATTATGCCTATAGGTGTTAACATGCATAGGTTTCTAAAACAAAATTTTGATGTAAAAGTTTCAATGTGATATTGGAGGAAGACACTGGACATTAGGATTTGCTTTTGCTTTTCTATTTAGATTGTAAAAGTAAGTCTTTGAATAGTGGTTGATATTTATGGTAGCAAAATGGAAACTGTTAATATGGTTAAGACTGTGTTACTCTGCAATAACTTCACAGTCTTAAATTTACCCATTTCTGGCATGTTTATCTCCAGAAAAGCTCAAATCTATTCTTTTTGGGTATCTCTTTCACTGCCTCTTTCTAATGGACAATAACTGTTGTTGATAAAGTAATATAAGTGAAAATTTAAACAACATGGAAATGTAAAGAGTAGAGATAAACATATCCCTATAATCTTCCCCTCTAGAAATAAACCATTATCAATTTGCTATATATCTTTTCAGATGTTTAGCAGCTACGTAAAATAAGTTGAATGAACACACACATTTCACACGTATTGTGAAATAGGAATCAGTACTCTACACAGTATTCTGATAAGTAAGCCTTTTGGGTTATTTAAAAATAAATTGTGGATATCCTTTTAGATAAGTCTACCTGACTTGTTAATGACTATAATAGTATTGTATTACATACCATATTATGACCTAACTAATCTCTTTTTTATAGGCATACACATAATTTCCAAGTATTTGCAATTATAAACAGCCCTGCAGTGAATATCCTTTTACATAAACACGTATGCCTTGTCTGATTTTTTTCTTCAGGATAAATTCCTAAAAATGATATTGCTGTACGAAATGGGTACACACATTAAAATTGTATATGTATTATTATTAAGACCTTGAAAGGTTGTACCAATGTATATCTACGTTTTATCTATTAACATTTTTAGTGGTTATTTTAGTATAACATAATACATTTATATGTTAAATGAAACAAAATATTTTTATATTTTTACCAAATGAATATTAGCATTTAACATGGGACCTTATCTACACACTACTTCCAAGTTTAAATGATCAGTTTTCACCCTGGGCTCCTGTCTCTGATCATTATAGCAAATGTTTTGAAAAGAGTAATTCTTCCACGAGTGAATGGGGAAGGGTGTCTGGACCAAGGACTATATACGCCATGAGAGAGCTGTGTTAATTCTGTTTCTGCATTTCCAACAAAATGGTCCATTACTTTGTTAAGTATTTATGAGGCAGGCATTGGGCTGGTCACTGGGGACACAATAATGAATAAGACACAGTTTTGGGCTTTAAGTTTTGGGCTTTGTTTTCATAATTTAGTGGTAGAAATTCATCATCAATAGTTGATGACAACTCTTTAAACTAGCATTATAGTTATAAATTGACACATTTGTAAAATGATACATCTGTAACAAGAAGCAAAATAGAAATGTTCAAATATGAGAGCAAAACAAATGCACTAAAATATTTTACCATCCAGAAACCACTGTCTTCTAACATTTTATTATGAATATTTTCAAACATGCAGAAAAGTTGAAAGAATTTTACAATGAATACTCAAATACCTACCACCTAGATTCTACATGGAACATTGTACTGTGCTTCTTTTATTATGTATCCATCTTATTTATCATTCATCCAACATCCAAAAATCTTAATGCATTTTAAAGTAAGTCACCAGCATTGGTATCCTTTCTTCTCTCAACAAGTATGGCACTAACCACTGTTTTCAATAACACTGTGTTTTACTTAAAGTCTATATTGATTGACTGTGCTATAGAAGATGTGGAAATTTTGTACTCTTACATTTCCTTTCAAATTTCCTTCCTTGTCTCTCAATATTTAATAAATATTTAATAAATACTTTGTCTGACTATGGAACATAATCTTATCAATTTTGAGTGACCATATAATTTATCCAGACTGGGGTATTTTTGAGAGAGAAAGGGGGTGCTGTTATTCAATATGCACGGACAGCAAGTATAATTTGGGGCCTCCTAGGCAAACCAAGATGGTCAGATAGTCTATAACAATAATTGCTAAAGTTGTTTATTCTTAGTTTTACATTTAAATGTATTTCCATTTAGTAAACACTGTAGTAAAGATTTAGTCTTTTACCATAGCTTCCCCTTTCCTGAATTCTTTATTTTGATTTATCTCTTGGTTAGAGTTCAGTCTCAAGTAGTTATCCACTCCCACCTTTCTCCCCAAGAGGTTCTAATTTGAATTTATTACTTTTTTTTTTGCTTGCTTTGCTACCTTACATTATTTTTGTAGTCATAAACAGTACATTTCAATATACTTCATATTATAGGCATAAGTGGAACAGTAGTAGGGGCATCTCATTCTATCCCAGGGGCGGGTATGAAGTTAGGATATTTCCTCTAATATTGCTCAGAGCTTTCTACATAAAGCCCCATGTAAGACGTTTCTTTGGAGATTTTGGTGCCCCACATCTTTGGAGCTCTATCAGTAATATGAATTTCAGTTAGTAGGTAGCTGTAATAATTTTACTAGTATACCTTTTACATAAAATAACCAAAGAAACCTTTTGTTTTACTCTAAAATTTTACTTACTCCTGCCATTTGGAAGTAATTTGGTAGACCAAATCTTATTTAGGTTGATGAAAGGCATTGGAAAACTTTTTAACTACATTTAAAGCTTTGTTCTTGGCTTGTTTTCTGTTGGATTCTATTTAGTTTTTCTTGGTTTTAATAATTTAACCATCACAGACTTTACTGATTAGTTCATATGACTCAAGAATAAACTTGCTTACAATCAATCTCAGTTTTACAACTTATGGATTGTTAATATTTTTGTTTTTTTCATATTATAGTAAGAGTTTCCTTCAGCTGTAACATATGTTAATGGTTATATACAAACTAAAGCAGTGCAGATTATTTTGTGATATAATGTATTATTATAATAGGATATCTGCTACATTCATTAATACTAGTAATAGCCATGTTGCCTGTTCTCAAGGGAGGAAATCCAGATGGCTGTGTACAGCTGCAGGTAGATTTTCTTCTCTTATAGCTGCTGTGATTCTTTGTATCCGGTACCTATTTTAAAAATGGGATATTTATTTATACAAGAATAAGTATCCAACAAAGATATGAATAAGTTCAAGAGAGATGGTGACAGAAACTAATGCAGTGGTGTGTAATAAAAATGAGGTACTCATTTAGCTTATTTTATGACTGTCCCTTATTAAAATAGCTTCATATTTTGATCTTTCAGTGATCAAAATTCTAATAGTGCTGTCTCTTAACAGGAGAATGTTATACTTAAACAATTTTATAGTGAAAAACAGTCATGAACACAACCCACATGAAAAAAAAAAAAAAACACCTAAAACTAAAAAGCTATCTTCACTTTACAGTAAAAAGTAAGACACAATAACTCTCAACTCTAAAAAAAGACCATTTTCAACTATTTATATGACTTTATGATTTATCTTTAGATATACTTTTGCATAAGTGTAGTTAGTCTCATACCAAGTCTATATCCTGTAAATTACTGTGAGCCAGTTATATTGTGGCTATTTCGATGATAGCTACCTAAATAAATACTACATGGTGACTGGTACACAGACACATAGGCTATTTTTCTAATGTCTCTCTTTAAGACATGAGACCACATACATACTTTGTTTTGGTGCATCTGGTCATCATTAAAATGTACCTAGAGATAAATTGCTGGAAATAAAAATATAAGTATAACAGTATTAGATTAGTGAATTTTTTTTCTTAGTTAAGCTTTACTTTGGAATGAACAATTTAATTACATGTTGTTTAGTGAAATGTACCCTTTCTTTATATTTTGTTATGAATTGGTTTGTTAGAAAATGAATTGACTAAAAATTGAGTAAAATGTGTTGGGGACTTCTCTATATATTATGCAAGTTTGAATTATTAATAGTGAATTGCCTTAAAATTCAGTTTTCATAAAAACATTAAGATAAAAATTTGAGACAGAGGGCTGGGCACTTAGAATTAATATAACTATCTTAACTTCATTAATGTATGGGACCTGCCAGTAAGGACACGGTTTCTCTCTTGAAGATTCTAAGTTTTAGATTTCTTTTCCCTTTTCTGATGTGGTAGATTTATGGCACCTGTGCCTCTGTTTTCCAGCCTTCTGCCAGTGGCAGACAAACTCCAACTGCTCACTCACACACACTTGACATAGTACCTGTCCAGGTTTCAGAGTTTTTCTCTGTAGTGAATTTAAATTAGCCATTATCAATCAGTTAGTGTTCACAGAAATAAGAATTTATATGCCATCCTTTCCTGAGTTGTCATTAAGCTATTTACTTAACAGCAAAGCGACAACCATAACTCATTAATATAAAGAATGTATTTTTTAAATGCCAGAACATATTTGCTAAAAGGCCTTGAGAGTAAGATCTGTTGTACTCCTCTTTCATTTTCCATAAATTTAACACAATGTTTTTCATGTAATTAGTAATCCACAGTGCTTATTTATAAATTTAGCATAGCGCTTGTCATGTAATAAGTACTCAGAAAGCATTCGGTATCTCTGAGATTTAAGATGTTAAGGAGATTTTTAAAAACCCACCGTAGATGTTTCTTTACCAACCCAATTAATGTTGCTGATAGAAGGGGAACAAAGTTTGAGTGCCTGTTCTTTGCAGGATGCTGTGTTAGTAGTTTACCGTACATTAACTCATTTAATCTTACCAACATCTTTGTGAGGTGTTAGTTTAATTTTAGAGATGAAGAAACAGATTCAGAGAAATAATTTGGTCAAGTTGTATTGCATGTAAATAACGAATCATCATTCGAACTTGAGTCATCAAATCCTTTTCCAGTTTTAAAATGGACATATGGTGCTTTCTCAGTTTCTAAAGGTTGCGTTATATTCTATCTTATGGATTTTTTTGTGCTCTGTTAAATACACCAAGTTCCCTTAGGAATGATTTTTTTTAAGCCAAAGTTTTATTTCTCCAGTGGGAATAGAGAGTTAAGGTTCATGAACATTACTCTTGTCAAGAAGGTGAAGTCTTGAAAGTAGTTCTGGAGAAGTAAAATAGTAGCAGAAAGGAAAAAATCTCAACAGAGAGGAGTATGAATGGCCCTGAAAAGGGAAATAACTTTGAAAAGACAAATGCACCCAGTCTTGTCCTTAAACAAAGCTAAAGTCCTGTCACAGAAATGCAACAATGGAATGAATTGTTGGGGACAATTCATTTGGGGACTGTAGCTCAACCTATGATTCTTTCCTAGTAGATCATTGAATTGACATTATCAGATTTCTATTCCTTACTGAATATTTCTACTGTATTGTAACATTTTCCTTGGAGAATTTGGAGAATTAGCTCAACCTTCTTTATAAGAGATGCTTTTGAAAGTTTGAATCAACCATGATGCCCTAAAAACCTCCCTTTCTAGACCTCTTCTTTTTCTGTACGAAGGTGGCAGTTAATCAGATCACTTCTGTACATTATTTTGTAAATAGAGAATCTAACACTTGATTCTTAAATTGTGTTCTAAATTCATTTTTAATCATAAATAGTTTTGCTATTATGTTTTTCAAATATATTGGTACTTTTAAAATATATTTTTCTATATTAAAGCCTTCAAGCTATTGGAAATCACACATTAACTTATTTGGCCTACTTTTTGCTATACATGATGCATGCTTACAAAGAATAACTTTCCAGGCCTAGTCAGGGAATCAAATTAGAGAAACTTTTATTTTAAACTGTCTCATT
>NW_011888889.1:3513272-3523173 GCF_000151845.1 Pteropus vampyrus | reverse complement strand
TAAACGAAGTGGCATGTTTCTGAGATTGAATAAAGCAGTGGCTCCTCAATTTAGTCTTCATATAAGAACTGTGAAAGAAATTGATTAAAAAAATGCTGTTTTTTTAGGTGCTCCCCATCCAGATGTAAGATATATGAGGTGTGGTGTAGGCAGAGGATGAGATAATAGCAGGAAATGAAACTATTAAAATAGGGAGGTCCAGATAGTTTCTTGGTCATGCATGCTATGCTACTTTTATCCTGTCAGTAGGAAGCCACTGAAGATTTTTAAACAAGGGAGGCTCTTGTTCTCTTAGTCTTGTTCACACTTTGTATTGTCTTTATCTTTCTTCTTTCTGTTTACTGTCTGTCAACTTTTCTTATCTTTTAGGGAAGTTGGAGCTTTAACATCAATGTACTTTTCAAAGGGTACTTTTCAAAAATTAGCATGCTATAATTTGTCAGTTTATTCCGTAAATATGTATTGATGCATGCTATGTGCTAGGGGCTACTTTAGGCATGCAGAATACAAGAGTGAACAGACCACAGTCTCTGCCCTTAAATAGGAGGCAGGCACATTAAATCAACACTTAAAATTGAACTCAATTTCTTACAAACTTGCTTTTCCACTTGTGTTTCTCTGTCTTAGAAAATTATTTACTCACATGCTCAAAACAAAAACTTTAGTGTCATCCTTGACTCCTCCCTCCATCTTCTCACTCCTCTATGATCACCAGGTCCTATTAATTAGGACACCTATATATCTCTCATATGACTTCACTTAATCTCCATCTGTACTGCCTCCACTCTGCTCCATGCTAATTATTTTAAGTCAACCTCTACTGCCTCCCAACTGACTTCTTTGCCTACCCTCTTCCCTTTTCCAGTCCATTCTCAACCTTGCAACTTGAGAGATCTTTCTAAAATAAAAGTTTCTAGCCCTTAACTTTTTTAAATTAAATGTTTATTAAACAAATTTAACTTTATTTTTGATAAAAATTATACTTAAGATATACAAGGTGATATTTTGATATATGTATACATTGTGATTACCACAGTCAAAGTAATTAATATGTCTATCACCTCCCATAGTTACTGTTTTTTATATGTGGTAAGAATGCCAGAGAATACTACCCTCAGCAAATTTCGAGTATATAACACATCATTATCATTACCTGTAGTCACCATGGTGTATGTTAGGTTTCCAGAACTTACTCATAACTGAAAGCTTGTATGCTGTGATCAGTATCTCCCCTTTCCCACATCCCGTGGCTTTTTGATGACCACTATTCTACTCTCCATCAACTTGACTTTTTTTCTTCTACTATTTTAGATTCCACTAAGTGAGATCATGTGATATTTGTCATTTCATGTCTGAATTATTTCACTTAGCATAATGTCCTCCAGGTTCATGCTTTTTATTGCAAATGGCAGGATTTCCTTTTATAAGGCTGAATAATATTGTGTGTGTGTATGTGTGTGTATGTGTGTGTGTATGTGTGTGTGTGTATCACCTATTTTTATCCATTCATCTATCAGTGAGTATTAAGATTGTTTCCATATCTTGGCTTAACCTTTAATTTTTTAAGGCTTTTATGATTTGGCTTCCATTTTCCTTTATAGCATAATTATCTCACCAAGTAGCAAAAAGAATGAATCATTCTATAACCAGTATAAAGAATGTGTACCTTCACTGACAGTGTTGTTTTCAAGTAACAAGTGCCATTTTAGTTTTTATTAAACATCATTTATCATATTAAATTGCTGTTTGTTTCTGTGAATAAGTTTTGACATTACCTTTGTAATTTTAAATTCGTTTTAAATATGTGAGATAGAACAACAAGGAGTTTATTATATTTCTAAATATTGGAATAACTAAAGACACCTAGGAGAATGGGCTTCAAGAATTTTCTTTAAAAAGGATCAGTACACAATTAAAATTTGAGAAACATCACTCTATAAAGTCAGTAAGGGCAAGAACTGTATCATATTTACTCTTACATTCTTAGGTCCTAATTTTGTGCCTGGCACGTAGTAGATACTCAGTAAATATTTTTGAATTAGGGAATGCTTCTCATGTGTAAACACATGCACTTTGGAACTATGCTTGTTTCTTTAGGACATGCTTCGAATATCAATCTCAGAATTTCCTAACAAGTCTATCAAAATCTCTGATCTAAGAGTTTTGCTTGAGTGTTTTCTTTTTTTCTCACCTTTATGATCCTGATCATAATACTTTCAAAAATTAAAAATAATTCATTTTGAAAATGAGCTACTATAAAGCAACACTAAATTATAACCATCTCTCTGAACTTATAGTACGGAAAGCTCTTATCTCAACAAAGATGGACCAATAGGTAAAACTTTTGTACATTAAATGTTTATTAAACAAATTTAACTTTATTTTTGATAAAAATTATACTTAAGATATACAAGGTGATATTTTGATATATGTATACATTGTGATTACCACAGTCAAAGTAATTAATATGTCTATCACCTCCCATAGTTACTGTTTTTTATATGTGGTAAGAATGCCAGAGAATACTACCCTCAGCAAATTTCGAGTATATAACACATCATTATCATTACCTGTAGTCACCATGGTGTATGTTAGGTTTCCAGAACTTACTCATAACTGAAAGCTTGTATGCTGTGATCAGTATCTCCCCTTTCCCACATCCCGTGGCTTTTTGATGACCACTATTCTACTCTCCATCAACTTGACTTTTTTTCTTCTACTATTTTAGATTCCACTAAGTGAGATCATGTGATATTTGTCATTTCATGTCTGAATTATTTCACTTAGCATAATGTCCTCCAGGTTCATGCTTTTTATTGCAAATGGCAGGATTTCCTTTTATAAGGCTGAATAATATTGTGTGTGTGTATGTGTGTGTATGTGTGTGTGTATGTGTGTGTGTGTATCACCTATTTTTATCCATTCATCTATCAGTGAGTATTAAGATTGTTTCCATATCTTGGCTTAACCTTTAATTTTTTAAGGCTTTTATGATTTGGCTTCCATTTTCCTTTATAGCATAATTATCTCACCAAGTAGCAAAAAGAATGAATCATTCTATAACCAGTATAAAGAATGTGTACCTTCACTGACAGTGTTGTTTTCAAGTAACAAGTGCCATTTTAGTTTTTATTAAACATCATTTATCATATTAAATTGCTGTTTGTTTCTGTGAATAAGTTTTGACATTACCTTTGTAATTTTAAATTCGTTTTAAATATGTGAGATAGAACAACAAGGAGTTTATTATATTTCTAAATATTGGAATAACTAAAGACACCTAGGAGAATGGGCTTCAAGAATTTTCTTTAAAAAGGATCAGTATACAATTAAAATTTGAGAAACATCACTCTATAAAGTCAGTAAGGGCAAGAACTGTATCATATTTACTCTTACATTCTTAGGTCCTAATTTTGTGCCTGGCACGTAGTAGATACTCAGTAAATATTTTTGAATTAGGGAATGCTTCTCATGTGTAAACACATGCACTTTGGAACTATGCTTGTTTCTTTAGGACATGCTTCGAATATCAATCTCAGAATTTCCTAACAAGTCTATCAAAATCTCTGATCTAAGAGTTTTGCTTGAGTGTTTTCTTTTTTTCTCACCTTTATGATCCTGATCATAATACTTTCAAAAATTAAAAATAATTCATTTTGAAAATGAGCTACTATAAAGCAACACTAAATTATAACCATCTCTCTGAACTTATAGTACAGAAAGCTCTTATCTCAACAAAGATGGACCAATAGGTAAAACTTTTGTACATTAAAAAGTTTAAGAAACTAATGTATTTTTATAACATATGTTTATATTTTTCTTTTTCCTTTTATTCTGAGATAATTTTAAACTTACAGAAAATTGCAAAAATTGTACAGCATTCCCATATACCTTTCACTCAATTTCTCCCAAGGTTAGCAATGTACAATTATCAACAACAAGAAATTAACATTAGTTGGATTGGTACTATTAACTAACCTTTAGTCATAATTCAGATTTCACTAGTTCTATTAATGTCACTTTCCTGTTTCAGGATCTGTTCCATGTATCTTTAGTCTTCTCCAGTCTGTGACAGTTCCTTAGTCTTTCCTTGTCTTTCATGAACTTGACACCTTTGAAGAGTACTGGTCAGTTACTTTGTAGAATGTTACAAAATTTAAGTTAGTGCAATATTTTCTCATGATTAGATTGAGGTTATGCATTTTTGCCAAGAACATCACAGAAGTGATGTGATCTTCTCAGTGGATCATCAGGGAGTACATGATGTTGATATGTCTTATTACTGGTACTGTTATCACTGATTATATGGATGGCATATTGTCTGCTGGGTTTCTTCACTATCATGGTACTATTTTTTTTTTTTGTTAATGTTTCTCGTGGTAATTAAAACATCTTTGGGAAGATACTTTGAGACTATGTAAATTTTGCTTCTCCTTAAAATTTTATCCACAAAACTTAGAACCCATTGGCGGGTCGTATTTACTTTGGTGGTCTAATGTGCTTCTCTATTTCCCTTACTGCTGCTACATTAATTATTTGGAATTCTTCTGTAAGGTAAAGCTATCCCTTTTCTCCTATTTGTTCATTCATTCAGTCATTTTAATTATATCAATATGGACTGATGGACTTTTTTTATTATGTAGTTCAGAATTCAATACTATTGTCATTTCTGTTGCTTAAATTTTTCTAACTTTGGTTTGGGAACTTTTTCCAGTTGGCTCCTGTGTCCTTTGACATGCCATTTTGAGAGCTTCTTTACTTTCTGGTATTACAAGGTGTTCTAGTCTCATGTTGTTTCTCTCTGCTTCAGTGTTTTAATCAACTATTTCTCCAGAGAACCCTGGTTTCTTTAATGGAGGCTGATATTTAGAAACTAAGATGTTAGTATTAGGTACGCTCCTTGGTGTTGGGACATCATCACTCCTCAGCCCTTTCAGAGGACAGAACTGGGGAATATATGTGTACTGACCCGTGTAAACAGGTCCACATTTATTTCTGTATCTCTCTAAAACATAGAAATACAGATCTCTGTTTTAAAGCCAGAAGTTAATATAGGTGCCTTCAACTACTGTCCAGTACCACAGGATTTATTTTAGCTTCTACCTCTCCTTATTTGTAAGTTTTTTTTTTTTTTCTGACAGTGATAAATCTGGCTCTCATTATCTATAATATGGTTATTTGTTCAACTCTAGTATATTCATAAAGTAACAGAAGTGCTTAATAAAATAAGTAGAGTATGGCATTTATGTACAGTTATTTTCTCTAGCTCTAACAGTATCTAATCAAATGTTGTTTTCCAAAATTATCTTTATACTATTAACTAGTAATACAGTCAGGTTCATTTGTTACAGTTTGTATTTCATTTTGTGACCCCTCTCCCAGTCTTGGTTGTTTTAAAAAATGCATAAAATAAGATTCATTTTTGTGTTGCATATTTCTGTGTGTTTTGGCAAAGACATACTTGTAGTTCCATCACCAGAGTATGAGACAGAACACTTCCATCATCCCACATGCTTACGTTTTGGAAGAAAATATTAAAAGTTGTTTGGTACTTAAAACTCATAGGAAAGTTTTTGTGTGCATTTTGCTGATGTTCTAATCTGGATAATCGAGGAATTGGGACACTAAAAGAGAATAGGAGGGATATTTCACTTCTTAATGATGCTGTCATTTGTTATTCCTTGTAGTGCCAGAACATGGATTTTTTTTTTTTTTTACATTTTAAAGAATTGAGATATTTCATATAATACCTTGAGACTTTTTAAGCAAAAATAATTCGCAAGATATAATCAGATATTTACTTTAAATACATTATTTTCTATATTGTTCACCATTTAAGCAAAAAGGGAATAGTTTAAAAGTGACAAAATCTATTTTTTTCAATATTATTTTTGTCTTTCTTAGATAGGTACAAAGCGTTTCAATGAGTCTTTTCCCTGAGGATAAGTTGCCTTCTCTCTCCTTTTTTTTTTTATTAGTTTTATTTAGTTATAATTAATACACAAAAGATTGAACACACATAATGTGCACACACTTGTGATACCATCACCACAATCAGAGTACTAAAAACACATTCATCACCTTCAAAAATTTATTGTGTGCTTGTGTGCATTTTGCAGTATGAACATTTAACATGTTATCTGCCCTCAACATTTTAAAGTGTACTATATGGTACTGTTAACTATAGGCACCATGTTGTACAGCAGACCTCTAGAGCTTATTCATCTTCTATAACTCACACTTTATACCTGCTGAGCAACAACTTCCCATTTCCATTTCCCTCTCCCTGCATCCCCGGGCAACCACTACTCTGTTCTCTGCTTGTATGATTTAAATACTTCATGTGAGTGGAATCATGTCCTTTTGTGACTGGCTTATTTCACTTAGAAATAATGTCTTTTATGTTCATCCATGTTGTTGCAAATGGCGCACACAACATTTTCTTTATCTGTTCATCTGTCAATGGACATTTGAGTTGTTTCCATATCTTAGCTATTATGAATGATGTCAGTAAACATTAGGGGTAGATATCTCTTTGAGATTATGATTTCATTTATTTTGGATATATACCCAGAAGTGGGATTGTGGAATCATTTTTAATATTTTGGGAACCTCCATACTATTTTCCATAGTGGCTATATCATTCTGCATTCTCTCCTTGAATATGTGCCTGGTCTCTGAGTAATTTCACGAGGAGCCATTCTCACTTTTTCACTTGAGAAGAAAGGGTAAGAGATTACAATTCCACCTAAGTTCTAGTACAGAGTTTGCTTAAAAGGCACAATTCAAGCCTTTCTCCCCTAACCACTCGTGCTTGTTTGGTTTTCCAAGGATAGACAATTTCTTTTCTTGTAGGCATAAACCACCATAAACTTTCCACTTCTCAGACTTTTTCAGGTAAAATGAATGCTCTAAAGACTAAGAGTTTTCTCTACAGAAGCTAGAGTGTTACTTCCTCCTACCCTTACCCCCTACTCCAGAACAGAATATTAGCACCCCAACTCCATTTGCATTGTTGCCCAGTTCCGTTTGCACGGTGCCTCCCCACTGTCCCTCTGCCTGCTCCAGATTAGCTACTATCCTGATTTTAAGAACGGAAGATTTTTTTTTCCCTGTTTTTGACCTTGATATTAGTAGAACCATACAGCACGCTATGCATAAGCTTCTTTCACTCAGCTTTGTTTTTGTGAGAGTCCTCTATTTGTTACATATTAAAGCTTAGAGGGAAATTTCAAGTTGAGTTGAGGCTCTTCATTTAGGCTTTGCTAGTGAGGGTGGTGGCGGGACTGCAGTTATTTTATCATTTTATTTTTCGGTGGTGTTTGGCTAGAGGAGAGCAGTTATTCATTTGTTTTTGTCTTACTAGGTTGCCTCTTTTTTTTGGTAGAGAGAGCAGGCTTTTCTTGGGGCCTTTTTTTTTCTGTATCCATTGGCATTCTTGGATTGTGGACTTCTCTAGCAAGCAGTCTGGCATAGATGAGGCAAAAAGAAAACCCAAGGAACTTACCATCATGTCATTCTTCTGGTCCTGAGATCCATAGCCAGTCCTCCTCCTTGTTTCCACTTTTCCAAGCCTTCTTATGCTTTTTTTTTTTTTTTTAATATTATGACCAAAGTTTTTAGCTATATTTAGTGGGAGAATTAGAGAAAAGCACGTTTATTTCATCCTTCTGGAAGTAGAAGTCTGTCTTACCTTTGATCTGTTTTATTACCTTTGAGATCATTAGGAAAAATGAAATATTTTATGCATGTACAGTTAACAGTGAATATATTAACCAAAACAAGGACTTTTAACAGAAATTAATGTTTGTTAAAATATAATCTCATATAATTCTGTTTATAGGAAATGCAAACTGAAGGATTTTAACCCTGTGTAAATTTAAATTTCTATTTTTAATTGCAGAATCTTTTAGCCGAAAAAGTAGAACAGCTGATGGAATGGAGTTCCAGGCGTTCAATCTTCCGAATGAATGGTGATAAATTCCGAAAATTTATAAAAGCACCACCTCGAAACTATTCTATGATTGTTATGTTTACAGCTCTTCAGCCTCAGCGGCAGTGTTCTGTGTGCAGGTGATTTATTTTTGAAAAAACTATTGTCTCATGTTTATATATTTAAGATAAATGTATATAGTAGAATTAAATAGTTGTTCAGTATTGTACTCAAATATAACTGTGCATTTAAAAGTAAGTTAAAAGTCATTGTAGTTTTGAAAATGACTTGGATAGGCTAATATTCTTTTATTGTGTAAAATATTTATTGAGCAATTCAACATATAGTCATTAAAAAAAAGATTTATCTTTATGTCCTATATAAAGGTAAGTATATGATAGAATTTTGGTTCGGATATTCCCTTGTAGATCATTTAATTATATCTTATAGACAATGAAGTAGCCCCTTTACACATACTCTCTTTTAACAGCTTAATAGAGGGAACATGCTTGATAAGGAAGTTCATTTACTTTTCAATATGTCCAGTGATTAGAACTTGCTTCCTTTTAAATGGAGGTAAGCAATTTGAGATAAATGAAATGTTTTTCAGTAGGAACGTACTAAAGAAAATTTTGGACAGATACAAATATAATACATATTCAGTAAATGCTGTTGTTTAATTAATTTTTTTTGAAATAATTGTAGGTTCACGTCCACTTGCAAGAAATAATAGACAAATCATATATCTTTTACATATTGTCTTACACTGGTAACATCTTGCCAAATTATAGTACAGTATCATAAGCAGTGTTGGTATCGATACACTCAAGATACAGAACAGTTTTGTCACCATAAGAATCCCCCCGTTGCCCTTTATAGCCACCCCACACACTCGTTCCACTCCTCACCTCCAGAATTAGTTCTCCATTTCTGTAATTTTGTCATTTCAAGACTGTTAAATGGAATCATACAGTTTATGACCTTTTGAGTTTGGCTATTTTTAACTTAACATAATTTCCTCAAACTCCGTCCAAGTTGTTGCATTTATCAACAGTTCATTCTTTTTATTACTGCGTAATATTCCATGGTATGGATGTACCACAGGTTGTTTAACCATCCATGTGTTAAAGGACATCTGAATTGTTTCTAGTTTTTGGCTATTACAAATACAACCACTATGAATATTCTTGTACAGGTTTTTGTGTTTCTCTGGAGTAAATGCCACAGTGTAATGCTGGGGTTGTATGGTGGTTGCATGTTCAGCTTTACAGGAAACTGCCAAAATGTTTTCCGTGGTGGCTGTATCATTTTGCATTCCCACCAGTAGTGTATCAGTGATCTTGTTTTTCCACATCCTCTTAAAAATTTGGTGTTGTCATTATTTTACTTTAGCCATTCTGATGGATATAGAGTGCAATCTCATGTGGTTTTTTCATTTCTCTAATGGCTAATGGTGTTGAACATCTTTTTAAGTGCTTTTTTTTTATCTTGTTGAACGTTGTTTCATGTGCTTGTTTGTCATCTGTATATCATCTTTGGTGAAAATATCTGTTTCTGTCTTTTGCCCATTTCTATTTGTATTTTTTTTTTACTGGTTTTGATAGGTTTTTTTTTTTTTTAAATATATTGTAGATACTAGTCCTTCGTCAGATATGAGGTTTTCAAATATTTTCTTTTATGTTTTCCATGGCTTATGTTTTCATGCTCATAACAGAATCTTTTGCAGATTTTAATTTTGATGACGTCAAATTTATTAGTTTCTCCTTTTATAGTTCTTAATTTTGTTATCAAATTGAAGAATTCCTTGCTTAGCCCTAAATCCCCAATTTTTTTTTTATTCTTCTCAGATTTATAGAAAACTTTTTCTTATAAAACTTAGTTTTATGTTTTGCATTTTGATCTGATATTTGGGAGAAAGCATTTAGTTTTTCATCATTAAGTATGATACAGCTATAGGATTTTTGTAGA
>NW_011888889.1:3503953-3513222 GCF_000151845.1 Pteropus vampyrus | reverse complement strand
GTAAAATGAATGCTCTAAAGACTAAGAGTTTTCTCTACAGAAGCTAGAGTGTTACTTCCTCCTACCCTTACCCCCTACTCCAGAACAGAATATTAGCACCCCAACTCCATTTGCATTGTTGCCCAGTTCCGTTTGCACGGTGCCTCCCCACTGTCCCTCTGCCTGCTCCAGATTAGCTACTATCCTGATTTTAAGAACGGAAGATTTTTTTTTCCCTGTTTTTGACCTTGATATTAGTAGAACCATACAGCACGCTATGCATAAGCTTCTTTCACTCAGCTTTGTTTTTGTGAGAGTCCTCTATTTGTTACATATTAAAGCTTAGAGGGAAATTTCAAGTTGAGTTGAGGCTCTTCATTTAGGCTTTGCTAGTGAGGGTGGTGGCGGGACTGCAGTTATTTTATTATTTTATTTTTCGGTGGTGTTTGGCTAGAGTAGAGCAGTTATTCATTTGTTTTTGTCTTACTAGGTTGCCTCTTTTTTTTGGTAGAGAGAGCAGGCTTTTCTTGGGGCCTTTTTTTCTCTGTATCCATTGGCATTCTTGGATTGTGGACTTCTCTAGCAAGCAGTCTGGCATAGATGAGGCAAAAAGAAAACCCAAGGAACTTACCATCATGTCATTCTTCTGGTCCTGAGATCCATAGCCAGTCCTCCTCCTTGTTTCCACTTTTCCAAGCCTTCTTATGCTTTTTTTTTTTTTTTTAATATTATGACCAAAGTTTTTAGCTATATTTAGTGGGAGAACTAGAGAAAAGCACGTTTATTTCATCCTTCTGGAAGTAGAAGTCTGTCTTACCTTTGATCTGTTTTATTACCTTTGAGATCATTAGGAAAAATGAAATATTTTATGCATGTACAGTTAACAGTGAATATATTAACCAAAACAAGGACTTTTAACAGAAATTAATGTTTGTTAAAATATAATCTCATATAATTCTGTTTATAGGAAATGCAAACTGAAGGATTTTAACCCTGTGTAAATTTAAATTTCTATTTTTAATTGCAGAATCTTTTAGCCGAAAAAGTAGAACAGCTGATGGAATGGAGTTCCAGGCGTTCAATCTTCCGAATGAATGGTGATAAATTCCGAAAATTTATAAAAGCACCACCTCGAAACTATTCTATGATTGTTATGTTTACAGCTCTTCAGCCTCAGCGGCAGTGTTCTGTGTGCAGGTGATTTATTTTTTAAAAAAACTATTGTCTCATGTTTATATATTTAAGATAAATGTATATAGTAGAATTAAATAGTTGTTCAGTATTGTACTCAAATATAACTGCATTTAAAAGTAAGTTAAAAGTCATTGTAGTTTTGAAAATGACTTGGATAGGCTAATATTCTTTTATTGTGTAAAATATTTATTGAGCAATTCAACATATAGTCATTAAAAAAAAGATTTATCTTTATGTCCTATATAAAGGTAAGTATATGATAGAATTTTGGTTCGGATATTCCCTTGTAGATCATTTAATTATATCTTATAGACAATGAAGTAGCCCCTTTACACATACTCTCTTTTAACAGCTTAATAGAGGGAACATGCTTGATAAGGAAGTTCATTTACTTTTCAATATGTCCAGTGATTAGAACTTGCTTCCTTTTAAATGGAGGTAAGCAATTTGAGATAAATGAAATGTTTTTCAGTAGGAACGTACTAAAGAAAATTTTGGACAGATACAAATATAATACATATTCAGTAAATGCTGTTGTTTAATTAATTTTTTTTGAAATAATTGTAGGTTCACGTCCACTTGCAAGAAATAATAGACAAATCATATACCTTTTACATATTGTCTTACACTGGTAACATCTTGCCAAATTATAGTACAGTATCATAAGCAGTGTTGGTATCGATACACTCAAGATACAGAACAGTTTTGTCACCATAAGAATCCCCCCGTTGCCCTTTATAGCCACCCCACACACTCATTCCACTCCTCACCTCCAGAATTAGTTCTCCATTTCTGTAATTTTGTCATTTCAAGACTGTTAAATGGAATCATACAGTTTATGACCTTTTGAGTTTGGCTATTTTTAACTTAACATAATTTCCTCAAACTCCGTCCAAGTTGTTGCATTTATCAACAGTTCATTCTTTTTATTACTGCGTAATATTCCATGGTATGGATGTACCACAGGTTGTTTAACCATCTATGTGTTAAAGGACATCTGAATTGTTTCTAGTTTTTGGCTATTACAAATACAACCACTATGAATATTCTTGTACAGGTTTTTGTGTTTCTCTGGAGTAAATGCCACAGTGTAATGCTGGGGTTGTATGGTGGTTGCATGTTCTGCTTTACAGGAAACTGCCAAAATGTTTTCCGTGGTGGCTGTATCATTTTGCATTCCCACCAGTAGTGTATCAGTGATCTTGTTTTTCCACATCCTCTTAAAAATTTGGTGTTGTCATTATTTTACTTTAGCCATTCTGATGGATATAGAGTGCAATCTCATGTGGTTTTTTCATTTCTCTAATGGCTAATGGTGTTGAACATCTTTTTAAGTGCTTTTTTTTTATCTTGTTGAACGTTGTTTCATGTGCTTGTTTGTCATCTGTATATCATCTTTGGTGAAAATATCTGTTTCTGTCTTTTGCCCATTTCTATTTGTATTTTTTTTTTACTGGTTTTGATAGGTTTTTTTTTTTTTTAAATATATTGTAGATACTAGTCCTTCGTCAGATATGAGGTTTTCAAATATTTTCTTTTATGTTTTCCATGGCTTATGTTTTCATGCTCATAACAGAATCTTTTGCAGATTTTAATTTTGATGACGTCAAATTTATTAGTTTCTCCTTTTATAGTTCTTAATTTTGTTATCAAATTGAAGAATTCCTTGCTTAGCCCTAAATCCCCAATTTTTTTTTTTTCTTCTCAGATTTATAGAAAACTTTTTCTTATAAAACTTAGTTTTATGTTTTGCATTTTGATCTGATATTTGGGAGAAAGCATTTAGTTTTTCATCATTAAGTATGATACAGCTATAGGATTTTTGTAGACGTTCTTTATCAAGTTGAGGAAATTCTTTTATTTTTCAGTTACAATTGACATTCAGTGTTTTAGTTTCAGGTATACAGCACAGTGGTTAGACATTTCTATAATTTATGAAGTGATCTCCCCATCTAGTACCCACCTGGCACCATACATAGTTATTGACTTTATTCCCTATGCTATATTTTTACATGCCCATGAATGTTTTGTAACTACCATTTTATACTTCTTTATCCCTTTCACTTTTTTTCACCCAGCCCCCCAATCCTCCTCCCATTTGGTAACCATCAGTTCTCTGTTTCTGAGTCTGTTTCTATTTTGTTTATTTGTTTTGTTCTTTAGATTCCACATTCAGTATTTGTCTTTCTCTGTTCGACTTATTTCACTTAGCATAAAACCTTCTATGTCCATCTGTGTTGTCACAAATGGTAAGAGTTTGTTCTTTTTTATAGCTAAGTAATATTCCATAATATATACATATCATGTCTTATCCTGTCATCTATTGATGGGCACTTAGGTTGCTTTCATATCTTAGCTATTGTAAATAATGTTTCAATGAACATAGGGATGCATATTTTTTCAAATTAGTGTTTTAGATTTCTTTGCATAAATTCCTGGGTCATAAGACAGTTTTCTATTTTTAATTTTCTGAGGATCTGTATACTTTTTTCCATAGTGGCTACACCAATTTGCAATCCCATCAACAGTGCATGAGGGTTTCATTTTCTCCACATCCTTGCCAATACTTGTCGTTTGTTAGTTTATTGAAAGCCATTCTGATAGATGTAGTTGATATCTCATTGTGGTTTTAATTTGCATTTCTCTGATGAGTAAGAGGAAGTTGTTTATTCCTAGTTCTCTGAGAAATAAAAACCCCGAATGGATGTTGAATTTTGTCAAAATTTTATTGGTATCATTTGAATATGATTTTGCTTCTTTAGCCTATTGATATGGTAAATTACATTGACTGATTTTTAAATGTTGGACTGTCTTGCATTTTAAAATAAATCACACTTAATTGTGGTATATTATTTTTTTTCTGCATCACTGGATTCTATTTACTAACATTTTGTTGAAAATTTTGTGTCTAAGTTCATGATAGATATTGATTTGTATTATTTTTACATTTTTATATCATTATACTGTTTTGTCTAGTTTGGGTATCACTATAATATTGGCATCATAAAGTCAGTCGGGAATATTTCCTCATCTTTCATTTTCTGGAAGAGATTGTGTAAAATTACACAATTTTAGATTGTGCTATTACTTATTTAAATGTTTGATAGAATCTCCAGTAAAACCATTTGGGCCTGGGTATTTCTTTCTCAAGAGGCTTTAAATTGTAAATTCCATTCCTCAATGGTTAAGGTCAGCTCAGGTTGTCTTATTTTATATTGGCTGACCACTTTTTTTTTTTTCCAAGAACAAATTCTTTGTGTGCAGTGGCTCCACATCCAAACTCTCCATATTGCATATTCATTTGTAGACTTTATGTAAATGTCTAAATCATTTTGAGCTGTAGTGGAAACTGAAGATATTGGTAACAGGTCAATGAAAAAAAAAACAAACAGTTTTGCTCATACTAACTTGCAGAAAGGGAATTGCAGTGTTCTGAAATTTTGAAGAGGGACCTTTTTACAACCAACTCATGACAAAATGGGTAGAGAAGATGGTGAACAAAAGTATTTTGAAAAACAACACTTAGATGATTCTGAGTTCCCCTCATACCAAATTTGAGGAATAGTAGTCAAGTGAGCATTAATACAGTTGCCAGAACTGGGCTAGCACATATGGATAGGGAACATGTATGTTAAACAAAGGGATGCTTTGAAGCCCTACATAGGCAAAAATAACATCTTAATTGCTAGTTTGGTGTAAGAGGTCAGTTTCCACTAAAAATACAGAACGTATTCTGGCATGCTATAATGCCATATGTATTTTAGGGAAATCATTTACTTGCTCCTAAAAGTTGAAAATATTGGTTTCCTGTATTCACTATATGAAGAAATATGTTTATTTGATCATTATATTTTTAGGAGCTATAGTCTAGAATTACTTTATCATCATAGTATTTATTTCACAGTTACATATAATTGTATATATTCTGATAATAACCATAGCATACTGTTACATGATACATCCTTTAGGTAATATTTTATTTAAGGCATTATGTTGTTAAATGAATGCTTAAATATTAACTGTTAATTTTTTCAATAACCCCTAGCTCAAAATAACCTTTTATTTTTTTGTTATAGCCTATTTTGTAATTAACTTTTCAATTTTAGAATAGTTTTAGATTTATAAGAAGAAAAAATTGAAGTTATTAGAAAAAAGTTAAGGTAATTTATAGGTCAAGGTGGAGGTAGGTTGTTAGAAAGAACAGGTGATGCTTTGGAGGCAAATAAAAAATGTAGAGCAGATAGATATATGGTTTTCATACCCAGATATTCTGACTTAATTGTTTGGGGATGGGTCCAAGGCAGTGATATTTATACAAATATGATCTAGGTTTCTAATGTGCAACCAGTATAGAGAAAGGGAAGGCAAGAAGCAGGTTTATGGTTTATAGTTTTTATTTATTTTCATTTAGGGCAATGAGAATGGAAGGTTTAACTAATTGGATAACCATATAGCATTGAAGATTCTTTTCAAACTAGAATGCCCAACTTCTTAGTGGAGAATTTGTAGAATTAAATGATTTTCTTCCCCAATACTAAGCAATTTAGGGGCAAGAGCACCCTCCTTAGGGATTAACACTTGTGGTTTATGGTATAAAGTGGATTAGGCAAATGATTTGAAAGTGTGAAGAGTGTATTTGAAATGTGTAACTGTGGGTTCAAAGTTAGATAGGGTCAAGAGAAGCTAGGAAATAGCTGCTAAACTAGGTGTGATATAATTAAACTATATTTTCATTAGGGTGAAGAACAGGTTTTGTGTGAAAATAGGATGGGCTGAAAATTAAGAAGTTCTTATAAAGGGTTTATTTAATAAACAATTTATTGAAGTATAATATCGGTGATTATTGATGTTGTAGAGAGGCTTGAGGAACTATATAAGGCTATGTAGTGTCTAAGGTAATCATATATGTTGATATTACTCAGGATGATAATGGAATTGGTAAGGAAGGATATTAAATGAGCTGTAGAGGGATGCCTTGGAATTATTAAATGAGGATGATAAATTTATATTACAGCATAATATAAATTTCAAAGGAGGATCTGTTACATAATTGTGGTTGAGTAATGTTCTGAGATCTACTGTTATGGAGTCAAGAGAGTACTAACTGTTACCCATAAGATAGTGGGCAGAGCTAATCAAAGAGATCTCAGGGTGACAACTAAGATGAAAGCATAAAGAATGTCAAGAAAAATTATTCAGATTATATTCATGTATTCTAAATAAAGCTTCAAAGGGAGTTGTAGATTCATTGAGAAAGGCACCCTATCATAAGCAGCCATTTTTTTTTTTTTATAATTCTATAGAATCATTGAAAAGTTCATAGCTATATTAAAATCTTAATACTTTTCTTTGTGAGACTTTTTGCTTTTTACTTTTTCTTTATGAAAAAGTGACATTTATTTTTACTTAGATTCTCCAGTTGCTTTTAGGCTGGTGAATGAGCTGTTGGCTTCTGTGTAAGCCCTCTTAGCAAATCATTCTGCTCTCCCTTCACACAGTTTATTCACGGATTTTAGAATTCAATTCTCACCTTCTTTCGATGTTAACATCAAACTCCTGGGCCAAATAAAGTTGTTAATTAAGACTGCTCAATACAGTTCTCACCTCTCGTAAGTGTTAACTCCAACTTCCTTTATCAAATTGTACTAAAGGGAATATTACCCATAATTGCTAAATCTTTTAGATATAGTCTAGTATAAACTTACTCATCTCTTCCAGAAGTCACTAAAAATTCTGAGAGTAAGATATCCTCTTTTGTGGTAATTACTATGGATCAATAGATGTAAGGAAAAAAAAATCTAGGTGAAGGAAAATCAAGAAGTACATGTAGAATCAAGCAGGATGTATGCATAACCAAAATTTTGGTGATAACATGGAGATTAATATATTATTAGACTTAAATGAAAGAAGTTAGCAATTACAAAGGTATTTTAAAGGGGAGGGTGAATAAGTTATTACATTGACATATTAGATGTTAACTGGCTAATAACCTTCCTCTAAATAAAGATTGTTTTCTATGTATAAACTATTGGGAGTGTGTTATCCTGTGACACACTCTTCCACTGTTTTCAGTGACTTTCATTATCTGTGTTAAATTGTAGCGGTCACTGAGCTCTTTTTATTTTCTACGTTATTTGTATGTAAAGTCCAGCTTCAAGTCCCTCATCTTTTTTATTTCAAACTACAGAAAACTGACACAGTAGTAGTGTCATTCTCACTACTAAAAAGGGTGGGTCTGTAAAAATCCATTTTATAGATGAGAACATCAAAGCTGAGAGATTATAATTTATCCAAAGTCACACAGCTAATACCTGTCAGGGTTGGGATTTGTGACTCTAGAGCTAATAGAGTTTAATGCTTCCTTTAAGTGCACACATTCATCATTGCCTTTACCCTGTGAACTGTAATTTGTATTTTGCTTTTGCATTTCCAATTAAGATTATTAATCTTTTAGGGCGGGGATCTATCAGTCAGCATTTCTTAAACTCATTAGATCATGAAAAGCTTTTATTCAGAGTAGTATCTCATAACAGGGACTGGTGCGTTAGAGAGAGCTGGCCAAAACCATGTGGAAAAGAGCTCATCAGCCTTTGTTTCATTAAAGTGAAGTCACATTTTTAAGAGATTAGGTTCGAAAGCGAGCAGCACATAAGGTGAGAATTGTGTATAGATAAAATTACCCTTGTACCTCATTTAATGCTCTTGCAAGTGCTCTGTAATGGGTGTTGGGACTATAGTCCTCATCATTTCCTCTATGCTGTAGATAATATTTCTCTATGGCCTTAATTATTGTCACCCTAATATGCCTGGTTTCGTGAACAAAATATTTCACTTCTTTGGCAGACCCTCCTAACATTCATACATTCTTTCCCTGATTTGGTTAATACATGAGAACTGTATTGTATATTTTATATAAATGCAATATATAAGTTTATGTATTGCATTTGATTGTTATGCCTCTTTAGTTTCTTTTAATCTGTAGTATTCCCACACTCTTAACATGGGCTACATTTTTTTAAAAAATTGTCTACATCTTGTAGAGTGTTCATTTTCTGGACTTGTCTGATTGTTTCCTCATGATTAAATTCAATTTTTTCTTTTTGCAGGAGTACTATAACAATTATTTGTGTACTTCTTATTCCATCAGATCATGCTTGATTCACTCAGGCTTGATTGAATCCATGACCAGTTTAATATAAAGGATGTCCTATGGTTATTGCTGAGCTCCATCTAGTTTATTTATTTATTTATTTTTAATTTAAAGGCACATGACATAACTTAAGTGTATTTAATGTCTTCCTAGGAGTCTCTTCCTCAGATTGAGGGAGCTCTTTCACTGTTTTCAGTGACCTTCATTATCTGTATTAAATTGTAGCAGTCTCTGAGCTCTTTTTATTTTCTATGTTATTTGTATGTAAAGTTCAGCTTTAGTCCCTCATCTTTTTTATTCAAACTATAGAAAATTGACACAGTAGTACAAGGATAACAGTCCACCCTTTACTATGATTCATTAATTATTAACATTTTGCCACATTTGATCTTGATCTTTTCAGTATACCTCAAAAATGAATCACATATCAGCAAATGTACATATAACTTGTAGACATCATGAACTGTCACTGCTAAATACTTCAGTGTGCATCTTTTAAGAAAAGGAAATTCTTACACAAATCAGAATACCATTATCATTTCTAAGTGAATTGACATCCAATGATATAATCTTATTGTACTGTTCATGTTTAAATTTTATCTTTGTCCCCAAAATGTCTTTTATAGTCCACCTCCCTTTCCTAATTTGGGATCTTGTCAAAGTTTATATATTGCATTTGACTGTTATGCCTCTTTAGTTTTTTTTAATCTGTAATATTCACACACTCTTAACATGAGCTACCTTTTTAAAAAAAAATCCAGGCCAGTCACCTTGTAGAGTGTCCAGTCTCTGGATTTGTCTGATTGTTTCCTCATGATTAAATTCAGTTATTTATTTTTTTTGCAGGAGTACTATAGCAGTTATTTGTGTACTTCGTATTGCATCAGATCAGGAGGCACATAATGTTAAATTGTTTGAATATCAATGATGAAATTAATCACCTGAT
>NW_011888889.1:3499884-3503903 GCF_000151845.1 Pteropus vampyrus | reverse complement strand
CATTTTCTGGACTTGTCTGATTGTTTCCTCATGATTAAATTCAATTTTTTCTTTTTGCAGGAGTACTATAACAATTATTTGTGTACTTCTTATTCCATCAGATCATGCTTGATTCACTCAGGCTTGATTGAATCCATGACCAGTTTAATATAAAGGATGTCCTATGGTTATTGCTGAGCTCCATCTAGTTTATTTATTTATTTATTTTTAATTTAAAGGCACATGACATAACTTAAGTGTATTTAATGTCTTCCTAGGAGTCTCTTCCTCAGATTGAGGGAGCTCTTTCACTGTTTTCAGTGACCTTCATTATCTGTATTAAATTGTAGCAGTCGCTGAGCTCTTTTTATTTTCTATGTTATTTGTATGTAAAGTTCAGCTTTAGTCCCTCATCTTTTTTATTCAAACTATAGAAAATTGACACAGTAGTACAAGGATAACAGTCCACCCTTTACTATGATTCATTAATTATTAACATTTTGCCACATTTGATCTTGATCTTTTCAGTATACCTCAAAAATGAATCACATATCAGCAAATGTACATATAACTTGTAGACATCATGAACTGTCACTGCTAAATACTTCAGTGTGCATCTTTTAAGAAAAGGAAATTCTTACACAAATCAGAATACCATTATCATTTCTAAGTGAATTGACATCCAATGATATAATCTTATTGTACTGTTCATGTTTAAATTTTATCTTTGTCCCCAAAATGTCTTTTATAGTCCACCTCCCTTTCCTAATTTGGGATCTTGTCAAAGTTTATATATTGCATTTGACTGTTATGCCTCTTTAGTTTTTTTTAATCTGTAATATTCACACACTCTTAACATGAGCTACCTTTTTAAAAAAAAATTCAGGCCAGTCACCTTGTAGAGTGTCCAGTCTCTGGATTTGTCTGATTGTTTCCTCATGATTAAATTCAGTTATTTATTTTTTTTGCAGGAGTACTATAGCAGTTATTTGTGTACTTCGTATTGCATCAGATCAGGAGGCACATAATGTTAAATTGTTTGAATATCAATGATGAAATTAATCACCTGATTAGGGTGATCACCACAATCTTTCTATTGTTTAAGCATGTCTTTTTCTTTTGTAATAAGTAATTGGAGGTGAATGGTTTAGGAGGGGTTTGCTTGAGATCATGTGACTATCCTGTTTCTCAGTATCGTTTTAGCCAGTGATTATAGCATCCATTGATAATCTTTGCCTGAATTTGGTATTACATTGTTGATTGTAAAGTAGTGTTTTTTAAAAATTCTGCCATTTCTTTTACAGTAATTGAGATACTCAAAAGGCAAAGGCCAGGTACAAAAAGCTCTTCTTTTATTCACTAATCCATGACTATGATTATTCTTCATTTTTCAAGTTGTCCTAAATTTGACCAGTGGGAACTAACTCCTCTGCCATGACATGCCTCCAATAGTCTTTGCATTCTGGCTCAACAAGATAATTCTAAACCTACTTTATACTTTACCTGTAACGGTGACATCATAGTCTGAAAAGATGTAGACAGTTGCCCTAAGAGGTAGCCAATAGTAGCCCTAAGAGGAGGTTATAGGCTCAATATAATCAATTTGCTAAATATGGATGAGGATAATCCCCTGACCAATGTGGCTTCCTGCTCCGCAAAAATAAACAGGCCAAGTTTTGGTAAGAGTCCCAAGTCCAGTATGCACTGTAGTTTATGCATGAAATTGTAATCGGTTCATGATGGTGGATGCCTTGCCATGTCTGTTGTGATAATGAAGTCAGGTAGCAGTGGTGGCGATCTGGGCCACGGAGGCTTGAATCCAAATGATGGATCTTTACTGTTGGCATCCACATCACTAACTTATTAGTGATCATTTGGCAGGTATGATTTGTTCCACAAAAGAATGGTGGCTTCAGAGAGGTGTATATCTTTAACCTGCCAGTCTGTTGTCTTCCAGTTGGCAGACCATATGGTTAGGCCATTGGCAAAAGTCAATACAATTGTAATAAAATGTTTATCAGAGGGACTCTCAGAACTATGAGGACTGCCTTGAGCTCTGCACACGGAGCAGAATATTACATCTGCCTTGGTATTACATATAGGGTAAACTGCACGTTAAGGGCCACACTGAGCTGTTGGCTTTGCTTCTGATGGGCGATAAGATTTTTTCCCAAAAGGTACTACCTTTTTTTTTTTTTTTTTTTTTAATGTAAGACTAATAAGCTGGAATACCCAGGTCAGCTGCACTCCTGAATATACCATTTCCATTTAACAACCTTGGCTTATTAGATCCTTCTCACCTTATTAGTCACCGGGTCCAAGTTGCCTAATCTCAAAATAGGGATATCAGACATTTACTTGTACTTGGTAGCCATATCAGGCATGTGGCATGTTCGGAAATCATAAATGAGTACCGATAAGTAGAACTCATGTTTCTCTCCCATAGCTTCCAAACAGCAACATTAGCAGTCACAAAGTCTTGTAGTTTGAAAGGATCTTTATGTTTGTGTGCACCCAAAGATAGATAGTAAGCCACCACTTGCTGGAAATATCCGATGCAGCCTGTTGGATTGACCCCTACTCAGAGGACACTGATTTTTTAGTTAATCTATATAAATGACTAAGAAGAAGGCTCAATTAGGGAATATACTTACTTCAGTATCTAAAAGCCTATAAGATGTCGAGCCTCCATTTTGGTGATGGAGGCTGAAGAGAGCAGTTTTTCTTTGACTGCTGGAGACATTGAGCATTCTGAATGTGCTCACATAGTCCCCAAAAATTTTGTCAGGTGCTCTTGAGAAATTGATGCCAACCTCATTTTCTTACTTTGCATGTGATTTGTCTTTTTGCCTAGAGGGCCAAATTATTTTCATTGAAGTCTAATAATTTTCCTACACTGTCTCAAAGTTGACTGTTTTGGAAGTAGATGCCCCAGGTGCACAGTGGGCCCTTTCGACATGTAGATATAGGCCTTCTTTTATTTCCAGATAATTTTATCAGTGTATTGTTTAAAATATCAGTTCTGTTCCATTGTTTTGTTTTTCTGTTTCAAGGACTCTGGTTCTCCATGTGGTTAATCTTTCTTGTTCGTCTTTCATATCTAGCATGCTTTTTCTCCTTTTTAACCTTTGTTTTTATTCTCTTATCTGTTTTTAATTTCTTAGTGTCCTTTATTATACTTTCAGTCAACTCTATTCATTGAGCATCTTATAATGCAGAGTTCATTTCTGCAGGATTCTGTATGTTGCTTTGTTTTGTTTTTTTTCCTTCTATTGGTTTCCTTAGTCTGGTCGACTCTCACATACATCTTCCTGTTTTTTATTGACTTCTACTTTGAGTTTTTGAATTTTTTATTTGAGGTTTTTCTTATGTCTACAAATGCTTCTTTAACAATACTAAATTCAAGTTGGAATATTGTGGTTTATTTTTCTTCTTCATGGTTTTTTAAGGAAATATTTCATCATTGAAGAATTTTGATTCTTTTGATTTTCTTCTTTGTACAGATACTACTGGTTATTTGCCGTTCTTTAAATTTATTTTATTCTTTCCTATACCAGAAATAGTAGTTTTTATTGTGGAAGTGATGCTTAGACTTTTAAGTAGCCTAGTAGTTTTTTCTGTTTTTGGTTTTTTTTTTAATTCAAGTACCCTTTTCTATATATATAATGTGGGCTACATTGAGCATAGCAGGTTCCTCCCTCCTACCCTTCTTCCTTTCCTTTCCCTCCCTCTTTCTTCCCTCCCTGTCTTCCGATTCTGAGACAATTTTATCATTCCATAGGTCCTCTACTTTCCATGACTTGCTTCTCCCCTTTCACTACAGGCCTCCAAGGCCTGCCTGTCTGCCTCATCTAAGTTCTCTCCCGCTTCCCACAAAGTGCTGCATTCTTAAGACTGCGATGTTTGTTTTTGTGTACTTCCAAGCCCCTTCATTTATACTGGCCAGCAGCAGTCACTGTTCTTATCCACCAAGTCTCAGATCTTTTATTCAATATTTCCCAATTCAGGTGAGATCCTTTCATTTTGGAGATGATTTTTTT
>NW_011888889.1:3484692-3499834 GCF_000151845.1 Pteropus vampyrus | reverse complement strand
GTTGCTTTGTTTTGTTTTTTTCCTTCTATTGGTTTCCTTAGTCTGGTCGACTCTCACATACATCTTCCTGTTTTTTATTGACTTCTACTTTGAGTTTTTGAATTTCTTATTTGAGGTTTTTCTTATGTCTACAAATGCTTCTTTAACAATACTAAATTCAAGTTGGAATATTGTGGTTTATTTTTCTTCTTCATGGTTTTTTAAGGAAATATTTCATCATTGAAGAATTTTGATTCTTTTGATTTTCTTCTTTGTACAGATACTACTGGTTATTTGCCGTTCTTTAAATTTATTTTATTCTTTCCTATACCAGAAATAGTAGTTTTTATTGTGGAAGTGATGCTTAGACTTTTAAGTAGCCTAGTAGTTTTTTCTGTTTTTGGTTTTTTTTTTTAATTCAAGTACCCTTTTCTATATATATAACGTGGGCTACATTGAGCATAGCAGGTTCCTCCCTCCTACCCTTCTTCCTTTCCTTTCCCTCCCTCTTTCTTCCCTCCCTGTCTTCCGATTCTGAGACAATTTTATCATTCCATAGGTCCTCTACTTTCCATGACTTGCTTCTCCCCTTTCACTACAGGCCTCCAAGGCCTGCCTGTCTGCCTCATCTAAGTTCTCTCCCGCTTCCCACAAAGTGCTGCATTCTTAAGACTGCGATGTTTGTTTTTGTGTACTTCCAAGCCCCTTCATTTATACTGGCCAGCAGCAGTCACTGTTCTTATCCACCAAGTCTCAGATCTTTTATTCAATATTTCCCAATTCAGGTGAGATCCTTTCATTTTGGAGATGATTTTTTTTCCTCCTTGTGTTCCAACTCTGCTAGGATTTCTCTTCTTTTCCATAGTTTGCACCTTACTTCCTGTTCTTGCATGGATTTCTCAGGTTGCAGATGCTAATTTTTTCACTTTTGTATAACTTTATCTTGCGAAGTATTCTTTTTATCCTTATTATGCTATAGGCATAAATAGTTTTATTTGTTCTTTTGATATATCTGCATAGTTTTTAGAAACTATTAGTTGGTTGTTGTTATCCTATAGGAACCCAGTAATTTTTCAGATAGAGTTTTAATCTTAGTAGGAAAATTTGGAGTTTGACCGTGAGAAAATTCTTTGAAACAAAAACTGTCATACTAATGATAATGATGTGTTGATGCTAGATCACATGCAATTCAGAGCTTTGCAATTTCTATGTACTTACTAGGATTTTATTGAATGAAATGAATGAGAATACATATTGGAGAAAAACAGATTGAAAGGTTTCTTATTACACAGTTACATAAGTTAATAGGCTATAAAATAGCATTTTACTTCTTTAAAACGTTTATTTATAAAGGTTATAACTGAAATGGTATAATTACTTTTGAATGTGTAGTCTCGATAGCTATTCTCAAACATTAAAAATAAAGATGAAAGTTTCTACATTTTATCTCAAAAGCCTGAAATATTACTCAGATACATATAAATTCATGTCAAATTATAATAATGTTCATGTTATTTTTAAGCATTTGTCCTGATTTCTATGATTTTATGATATGCTAATCATTTAACATATTAAATAAGGTTTAGTGTTTATCATGGTCCCAGATTCTAGTCCCTAGTCTCTAAATAATTTCTCTTAGATGCATAGAAGGCTTGGTCCTATAAGAATGAATTCATACAGATTAATACTTTGTCGAGTAAAACAGCTTCAGATTTATTCCTTCTTTGTGGTAGATTATTGTCTTTGTCAGTAAAGTCTACCGAAGAACACAGCTCCCTTCTTTTGTTTATCAGACAATAGTGACTACAATGATTGTATACAAACTAGTTAACATAGCTGACCTGAGATCGCTCTCCTTTGAAAGTCCTGCTGACAGGTTGGGGCTTCCCTGGTATGTGGAAACTTGGATTTCAGGAATGTTCCCACAATTCTGTAACTGATAAGAGTGGCATACTGTGCCTAAATTCTAAACAGAGTGGTTTATGCTGAACATCTGCTTTTCTTTTAATAGTCTGGAATTTTAGTATGTGCTAGACAGGATGTCTATGTAACTGGCTCCCAGTACAAATCTTGGACACTACATCTTTAATGATTTTTCCTGGTAGATATCACTCCACAAGTGTTGTTACAACTCATTGCTGAAGGAATTGAGTCTTGTGTGACTCCACTGGGAGTTACTGGTAGAAGCGTGCATCTAGTTTCCTTCTGACTTGTTCCATGTGCCTTTTTCCTTTGCTGATTTTGCTTTGTATCTTTTCACTGTAATAAACCTTAACCTTTCACCATAATGAATATGACTATATGTTAATTCCTGTAATTTATTTAGTGAATCACTGAACTTGGGATTGGTACTGGGGACCCCCAACATAAACCTATTAATAATTCTGAAGTGTTTCTTAACATTCTTGGCAAGGAGTTATATATCTAACATTCATTTTAGTTTAGTTTATTTAAGTTTTTATTTTTTTCAGGTCTGTAGAGCTTGTTTTGTTTTTTCCCTTAGAAATCTTAACAAGAACTAGCAACAAAAAGAATATTTCATAAATTTATGGCTTTTTGCCATGGAATTTGATACTACTGTGATGATACAATATTATATTGACCCTGACATTTTTGAACCAATATTTATTGAACAGTTACTACATATAGATATCATTCTGGATACTGAGGATATAATGTGAACAAACTAACCTGGTGGCAACTCTCATTGATTTCAGAGTCTAGTTGAAGTGCTGGACAATATTCATGTTACTTGGTTAACCTTATAATTATCTAACTCATAAACACTATGAAGGAAAAGCACAGATCTATGAAAGGACCCTGGTCTTACTTGTTAGTGTTGGTGTCCAAAAAAGGCAATTTCAGAAAGTGTTAATTGAGGTAATAGGACCTACAGGATGACTAGGAATTCACAAGGCATATATATTTGCTTCAATGCCCTGGGTATGTCTTTGTGATGTGTGTGAGCCAAGTGTGTTGCATGGCATGTGTGCTCTTCTATGAAAGTAGTGTTGAAGAGAAGGAAAAAACACATAAATACAATTTCAAGACTAAGCTTAGTTTACTGAGGAAAGCACAAGAATGATTTTGGGCCTGGTGCAGTGTAAGAGGGGAAATAGCCCAAATGAGATTTGAAAGCGCAAACAGTCAATGGATTTTAAGCTAGATGCTAAATACAGTGAGATTTGCATAACCCTTTGCCATTTATTAAATATTTTGATATACTTCATGCTTTTAACCTCAGTGAGAGAGGAATTACTATTGGTATTGTCTGGATATAAAGGGAAAAATAAACTAAACGTATATGTGACTTAGTTCTAAGTTTATACATTATGAAGTGCAATGCCAGTACGTAAATCCAGATTTTTAGAATTCACATACTATGTGTATTCTTTTTACATGGTCAAAAGGTAACAATAAGAGTAATATAGCATTGTTTTGAAGTCATATTGAGAGTGTTATGGTTATTTTTATATTTGTTGCATTTTACACCAAATTATTAAACTTTTGTGTTGTTTTTTTTTTTCTTTCTGAACATAGATTAATATGTTTAACTTTTGGGGGGAAATGTGCTACAGAATCAGATGAAATTACTTCATTTAAGAAGGCTTTCCTTTTTTTTCAGTTTTCATTTATTCCAGTTATTTTCATATTTCTGTGTGCTTAAAATGTACTTGGAAAGCTGGTTCAAATATATATTCCTGGAACCAATCTTTTGAAGGGGCTGATTAATATAGCATGATATGTGTTTAAGGATTTATATTAAAAGAAATAATCCACTTTTAGTTTCCAATTTTGCACATAATGAGCTTTCATGGAAGTTGCCACTCCATCTTTACAACAAGTAAAAGGTTAGACTGAAAAATCAACTCTTCCTGGATCCATAAGAAATCCAATTTGGAGAGGAAGGTGAATACAGGGAGACATTGTTTACCAGAGCAGAAGACTCAGGAACAGAAACCAGTTCTGGGCCAGGAAAATCTGAACTGTACTTGATAAATTGCTGGAAGCTCAGTGCGGACAACTCTTAGAGTTAAAAACTGTAAGAGACCGAGTCAGAGGAGCCTCTACAACATGGTGAAATTTACCTCTAGGAGCTTGACCACATTCACACAGTAAATATCAGAAAAATCCCTTGGACTTACAGCAGGTGGAGAGGAAAGGAACCATTCTGAAATATACCAGAGCACTGTTCTTAATAAGGCTTGCCCTCTGGGAAAACTGGTTAACCAGACGCTAACATAGTGGGGTATTATCAGAGCCTAATTGACTGGGGAAGGAGAATACCCAATTCTGTTGGACTCGAGTGTTCTATGTTGGAGAAAGGAAATACCCAACCCCAGCACACTCCAGCCATCCTGTCTCACCTAAGGGAGGAGAAAACAACAAAAAAACCCCAAAAAACTGGGAAACAGTCATGAAGTTCACTGCCCAGAGACACAGGCTCACCAGAAGACTGAGACCTAACCATAAGACTACAGAACACTTCCCTTCTTGCAACATGTTACCACTACATTACTAAAGGCCTATTTATAGCATTCTCCTTTTCCCTGGTATATCACATCTGACTATCAAGAAAAAATTACAAGATATATCAAAAGGCAAAAAACACAATTTGAAGATATAGCAAGCATCAGAGCCAGACGGGCTGGGATGTTGGAATTATCAGAACATGAATTTAAAATAAGTATGATTTTACAGTGGTAGAGGCTCTAATGGATAAAGTAGACAACATGCAAGAACAGATGGGCAGTGTAACCAGAGCAATGGAAATCCTAAGATAGAACCAAAAATAAATGCTAATGATAAAGAGCACTGTAATAGAAATGAAGAATGCCTTTGACGAACTAATCAGTAGACTGGACATGGCTGAGGAAAGAATCTCTGAGCTAGAAGATGTATCAATAGAATCCTTAAAAACTGAAAAGCAAAGAAAGCAAAAGACTGAAAGAAAAAAGCAATATCCAAGGGCTGTGGGACAACTACAGAAGGTTTAACACATGTAATGGGACTACCAGGAGGAGAAGAAAGGAACAGAAAAAATATTTGAAACAATAATGACTGAGGTATCTCCAAATTAATGTCAGGCACGAAGCCATAGATTGAGAAAGCTCAGAGAACACCAAACAGGATAAATGACAAAACAAACAAAAATATCAAAACACTATACCTTAACTACAGAAATCAAAAACAAATCTCTGAAAGAAGTCAGAAGGCAAGGAAGCTGGGGGACCTATAAAGGAACAAGATAAAAATGAAATCCACTTCTCAAAAACCATGCAAGTAAAAAGAGAGTAGAGTGATATATTTAAAGTGTTAAGAGAAAAAGAAATTCTGCACCCTGTGAAATTATTTTTTACAAGTGAAGGAGAAATAAACTTTCTCGGACAAACAAAAATTGAGGGCATTTGTTGCCAACAGACCTGTCTTGCAAGGAATGTTAAAAGAGGTTCTTTAAAGCAAGCGTCCCCGACCCCCAGACCACGGACCAGTACCAGCCTGTGGCCTGTTAGGAACTGGACTGCACAGCAGGAGGTGAGCTGCTGGTGATCAAGCGAAGCTTCATCTGTATTTGCAGCTGCTCCCCAGCTCTAGCATTACTGCCTCAGCTCCACCTTCGATCATTAGGCATTAGATTCTCCTAGGAGCACTGGTCCCTGGTGCCAAAAAAAGTTGGAGACCACTGCTTTAGAGAAGGAAAATATATGTCAGAAACTTGGATCTACATAAAGAAAGGAAGGGCACCAAAGAAGGAATAAGTGAAAATCAAATAAAAACTTTTAAAATAAAATAAAATAAAATTGTATACAGATTGAGGAGAAAGACATAAAACTCTTTGCAGATCACATGATCATCCATTTAAAAAATCTGAATCAACAAAAAAACTAGCACTAATGAGCAATTATAGCAAGGCTGCATGATACAAGGTTAATATACAAAAGTCAATTTCTTTCCTATATACCAACAACAAGCACAGGGAATTTAAAGTTAAAATCACAATATCAATCATATTAGCACCCCCAAAAATGAAGTACTGAGGTGTAACTCTAACAAAATACGTGGAAGATCTGTATGACAAAACAATTACAGAGCTGATGAATGAAATCAAAGAACTAAATAAATGGAGAGATATTCCATGGATAGGAAGACTCAGTATTCTCAAGATGTTAGTTCTTCACAACTTGATCTTTAGATTTAATGCAATCCCAGTCAAAATCCTAGCAAATCATTTTGCAGATATTGACAAATTGATTCTAAAGTTTATATAGACGGGCAAACGATCCAGAATAGCTAATATAATATTGAAGAAGAAGAACAAAGTTGGAGAACTGGCACTCCCTAATGTCAAGACTTACTGTAAAACTACAATAATCGAAACAGTGTGGTATTAGCGAAAGACTGGATCAATGGAGAATAGAGAGCCCAGAAATAGACTTTGACAAATATAATGAACTGATCTTTGACAAAGGAACAAAGTCAACACAATGGAGCAAAGTTAGTATCTTCAACAAATGGTGCTGAAACAATTAGACATCCACATGCAAAAAAATAATCTAGACACAGACCTTATATCCTTCATAAAAATTAAAATGGATCATAAACCTAAATGTAAAATGCAAAACTATAAAACTCCTGGAAGATAACATAGAAAACTTAGATGACCTTGGGCGTGGTGATGCCTTTTTTTGATGAAATACCTAAGACAGTATGAAAGAAATGATAAGCGGGACTTCATTAAAATGAAAAATTTTCTACAAAAGACAATATCAAGAGAATTAGAAAACAAGCCACAGACCGGTAGAAAATGTTTGCAAAAGACACATCTGATAAAGAACTATTATCTAAAATATACAAAGACTCTTTAAACTCAACAATAACAATATAAATAACTCAATTTAAAAAATGGGCCAAAGACCTTAACAGACACCTCACCAAAGAAGATAAACAGATGGCAAATCAGCATATGAAAAGTTTCTCCACATCATATGTCACAAGGGAAATGTAAATTAAAATAACAATGAGATACCACTACAAGTACCTATTAGAATGCAAGATTCAAAACAATGATAATGCCAAATGCTGACAAATATGTGAAGCAACAGGAACTCTCGTACATTGCAAAACTAAACATTCTCTTGCCATATGATCCAGCAGTTATTTATCTTGGTACAAAAGAAGTTGAAAACTTATGTCCATGCAAAGTACATACACACAATGGAATGTTATTCAGTACTAAAAAGAAATGTGCTATCAAGTTATGAAAAGACATGCATGAACCTCAAATAAATATTACTAAGTGAAAGAAGCCAATTTGAGAAGGCTACATACTTACATACTGTATGATTCCAACTATATGACATTCTAGAAAAGGCAGAACTATGGTGAAAATAAAGATCGTAGTTCCAGGGGTTGGTGGTGAGAGATTAGGAATTTTTAGAGCAGTGAAAATATTCTGTAGACATTATGATGGTAGGTATATATTATGATACTCTTGTCAAAACCCGTAGAATGTAAAATACCAAGAGTTAAACCTAAGGTAAACTACATTCTTTAGGTGAATGATGTGTCAATGTAGGTTCATCCTTGGTAAAATAAATAAATAAATAAATAAATAAATAATAATTCCCTTCTACTGAGTTATGTTGATAATAGGGGAGGCTATGCATGTATAAGGGAGAGAATATACTAGAAATCTCTGTTCCTTCCCCTCATTTTGTTGTAAACCTAAAACTGCTCAAAAAATAAATAAATTTTGAAAAATTTTCACATGATTTTTGATACAAGTGGTCTGGGGAAAACACTTTAAGAATTGAGTTTGTATTTGTATCTTTATGTATAGCCATAGGTATAGTTATAGCCTATCTTTTACAATCTGAGTTTGAATTCTGCTGGCTCTAGTAATTGCTGGCCATGGGACAGAGACAAGTTGATTAACTTCTGTTCTTCAGATTCCTAAAAATATGTATACGAAAATAAGAGATATTAAATTGTATACAACATGCACAGTTACAACTACAGGGGCAGAACTGGTATCTATATTATAAGTCTTTGTGAAGATTGAATGAGATAGATGTAAATACATAAAGGAGTTCTTGGTACACAGTAAATCTCAATAAATGTTATGACGATGGTGATGCTTTCAGTTATGTAGAAAACACCTAATCTCCACCTCATAAAACGGTTTCTGTAATCTTGTGTCTGTCTTTTTGATTCATTACAACAAAGTTCTCTAAAGACGGCATATTTTATTTAGGCTTTTTACCACATGAAGCTAAAGCATAGAATTGTTGAGTAATCCCTACAGGATTTAAGGTCTGAATTAATGCTTTCCTAATTTCAGCTTGTCAAGTTTTGTGATAAATGCATTAATCCATTTATTTAACAAATAGTTTTTGAATATCATGATAATTCCTGGGCATGTTATCGTAAATTAAGATTTGTTTTATTTTTATTAATTAACATTATAATGTTTCCCTAATGGACTGACATCTTGAGGCAAGGGCCTATGTCTTTCTCACTTTTATCTTTTCCAAACATTGTACTGACTTATCCATTTATTCATTCATCTATTCTTTATTGTTATTTCTACAAATATTTATCAGATATATATACTACATATACTATAAACTATAATCCTCATATTTATAGTATATGTAGTAGATAAGAAAATTTGTCAAATGAACGATGGATGAATCAGTTTGCTTCTTTACTGCATTGTGTCAGTATTCTTAGCATATGACTTTTAAGCATTTATATGTTGGTGTTACCATTTTTTTTTTAAGAGAACACATTTTATTGACTTGAACCGTGTTGTAACTATGAATGTTACAGTTTAATATCTCTTATATTCATAGATATTTTTCTTTTAAGACATGCATTTGAATAACATTTTATGTTAGAGTTGTTTTCCAAGGAACGGTATCTACTTAAGTCTGATGAAGGAACATATAGATGCATAGGAAACACAAAGCATAATGAGCTCAATCTCTTTAATTTATCTTACCAAGTGAATTGTGCAGAGTCAATTACAATAGTGTAGGGAACTATTAATTTCTCATCTCTTGAGAGGCACTGGGTCTACTTAATATATTTTGGTGTATTCAGTAGGGTCCTGGGTACATGTAGCATGACAAGAGTGAAATCACTCTGTTAAAATCTTTGTTCAGGGTGCTGTTTACTAGTTTTGGGGTATTTGTTCCTCTTTAGAACTATAAGTAATATGTTGTCCTGCTCACTCTAGATCTTTCTATATAGTTATAGAAGTAGATTAAGTTGGTGTTTTATGAAGATACACTTTAGAATACCTATGTGTAATATAAATTTATATATATACATAATTCATTGTAAACATGACTATTAAAGTCATACATGGGATTTTTGACATAAATCTGTTACTTTATAGGTAGTTTGATTAACACTAAAAAGAAAATTCATATTTCTTAAAAAAATCTCTTCAATGGCGTCAAAGATAAAAATTACATTCATCATGGGAAATATATTAAAACATATACAACTACAGATAAGTTAATCATTTTAGTTTTACATAACCTTTAAAAATTATTATAATATAAAAAGTTATAGCATTTGGATTAACTGATTTTTCTTTTTTTTTTGTTCCCATAATCAAAAATTGAGAAAATTTACTCAAGAACAGATTTAACAAGAGTTGTGCCGGGCAGTTACTGCTTAAGCCTTCCTGGATGTTTTGGTACAACTTGACTGCCCTCTTCAGGCTGCATGTGAATATATCAGAACAATTTACAATGCTTACTAAATTCATAAAGTTATGCCTCTAATATTCCTCTGAACTACCAAAACAGAAAATATGTTTTTAGTTAATAGTATGGGAAATATTTAAGTGTTTGGAGCAATTGTGGTTTTCAACTTTCAATTTCAGATGGCAGTGAAGTCTGAAGTGTGCTTAATAAGCACTAGCGATGACTTATTTTGCTCATTAGCCCGAGTGACATAAACACATACAAGAATCCAGTGAATTTCTAATTTGCACTAGGTAGGATTCTTCTATTCATTATTATTAAGAAGTTGGACTAAGGGGTAATAAGGATATGGAGTTAAGTTTAGAAAACAGGGTCTATATTATTGGGGAACATTCTTTCTAATGAGTCTTTTATACTGTTAATAGATGTCATCAACATTAAAATTGGTATTTTTCAGGCTCATTGAATTATTTTTAATGACAAATAGTTCTGTTTAACTCATAATAACATATTTTAGATTCTTGCTAGTGAATTGTATCCATCAGAAGCCCCCATATACCTTGTCAGTACTAAATTTTCTGAGTATTGTACTTGTGTTGAAAAAATGTAATTTGCTTGGCTTCCCTAGAATTCTTTAAATCAACTAGATATATTCTTAAGTAGAAGCATCTTGTGTAGAAATTTTGCTTGTTGCTTTGATGCTCTGGATTCTAAAGGAGAATATGTAAGAAATAGGTCATATCTTCATTTATAATCTATTTAAATAGCCTCATACGTTTTTCCCAAGTAGACCATAATATTAACATTCTGAGTGGTTTCCAAACATTTATTTTCTCCTCCTCCAATATATTATACACACTGTTGCCAGATACAGCTTTCTTAATTAGCATTTTGCATAATCCACTTCCTTCAAAACATTTATAATTGTTCACTGTTTACAAAATAAAGTCAAAGCCCTATTTATCTTTCTACTGGAAGAGAGTTTCCAGTCTCTTTTTCCTTATTTTCTAACATGAAACTTATATTCTATTATTTGAACTCAAAATAACATATTTTAGACTTAGTGGTCTTCGTTTATACAGCTTCTGTTACCTTAATATTCTCTTTCTGTCCTTTCTTATTATCATTTTAGTCCTTCCATTCTTCTTTGAATATTTTCACGTTCACACTTTGTCCAATCACTCCAGTCCACTGTGATCTTATCCTCTTCCTCATGCCATGTGGCATCTATAATCTGCATTTTTTTTTAATATACATCTTAGTGTATATGTCTTAGTGTGTGTCTGTTCCTTTCTCTAACAAGTTTCTTAAAGATGGAGCCATGAGGTATACTTCTTTATTATAGCAGCACATATTAAAATGCTGAATAAATATCATTGCTGGTTAAGATCTAGATCCTACATTTGCATATACAGTTGACATTAAGAACATGATGTTAGATGATACTTTAGTCATAACTTTTCAAGTCATGGCCTCTATTTTTTTGATAAATAATGTTTATTTGTGATGATACATAGATTTAAAGTTTGTTTGTTTTTTTCTTCCTAAGACCACCAATAGAATAAAGCAATTTTGCCTTATAAGAGACATTATCCTGTTGATGCAAACCTATATGTGCTTTTGGTCAGACTTTCCAGAGTTCAGAATCTTTAATTTAGTGATATTTAGTATTAGGGTATACATGATATATTGACTGTTTAGGAAAGTGTATTATTCATCATCACCATCATCAGACCTTTATTAAATGCTTATCTGTACTGGGTCCTAGCCATTGAAAAACCAAAGCATAAACATAATATGCATAAACAGTACAGATAAGTGCATAACTTAAGTAGCACTGCACAGTAGCTGAGAATTTTCATTTCAGACAGTTGATTCAAGTATTGCAGGTAGAGATTTGAAATGACTTCTGAAGGAGAGGCAGTTTTTCAGCAAGCTTCTGAAAGAAAGGAAAACATTCTAAGCAAAGGATTTAATGCTTTAATGCTTAATGAATGAACATGGCATGTCATAAAACAGGCCCTTTTACTATGGTATGTTAATAGAGACATAGATTGTAGAGATAAGTTGTGGATAGGGTATGAAGGATCTTGTCTTCTATTCTGCCCGTTGTCTTTAAGATACAGGCAGTGGGAAACTTTTTAGGATTTTGGAACAGAGGATAGAATCTACAATTGATAATGGGAAATTAAACTGAAAAATTGGATGATATGGAATACAGAGTTTGAAGGCAAAATTAATTTATTCTCTTTGACTCACTGGAATATATTCTCCTTGATATCAGGGACATTGCACTTACTATTCGCTCCTACATTACCTGACACATTGTTGGCATTAATATATATTTGTAGGGTGAATTAATGAGTGCATGAATGTATTCTTACTAGTCTAGTAGGTCTGTCCTACATTATAACATGAAAGAAATTCAACATCCTTATTTTATGTTATTCCATTAGATAATGTATACAGATGTTGAAATCTAAGATTTGATTCTTGTGTATTTTTCAGAATGAAGCATTTTAATTTCTTAGAATATCATCACCATAGAAATGTCAATTTTTGCTGATTTGCTATTTCCGTTTCATTTTAAAAGTGAAAATATTTATCCTGTGTAAAAATGGTTAGTTCAGACCTACTTCATCATCAGTGCCAATTCACTGTATGAAGTTATTATACGTTTTTTCTTTGAAAATCAGTGATGAATACTTACCAGTAACATATTCCACGTGACAAAAATCAGATTTCAGGGCTCCTATTGCTTTTAGCTGTGTTTCTATGCTAGGATTGGTAGAGGAGCAGTGAGGCACTATTTTACATAGATTGAGAGAGGGTGTAAGCTGTGCATTCTACGTGTATTCACAGAAAACATGTTCTCATTTATACCACAGCTTCATTTTGCCAGCATCTTAAATTCTTTCCCTCTTCAGGCCTTTGTACTTGCTGTGTGTGCTTCCTGAAATGTTCATTCTCTAGATCTTCAGTGGTAGCTTTTCTCCATCTTGAGATTTGAGCTTTAGTATCACTTGATCTGAGAAAACTTTTATAACCATAACATCAAGTAGTTCCTCTTTATTTTTTTTCATCTCATTCCATCTATTTTTTTCTTCAGTGTATATTTTAGTTTTTAATTTTTTATGTATTTCTTTGGTTGTTCACTATATGTCTCTTCACTAAAAACATCAGTTCCTCAAGAATAGGGACTTTGGAGATTAGCTTACTTCCTGCTACTAGGTGCTCAGTAAATACTTTTTCAGTGAATTATAACAAATTAAATTCTATTTAACTACCAAAGCTTTAAAGGTTTTGTAACCATTGTTATCGAACACATTTTTTAAATGGGTATAATTTTCTGCCTACTGAACGCAACGCAGTCTTAGGCTGATCATGACAATGATCAATTTTTGTATTATGCTCTGATAAAATGATGCCCTTAAGATCTTTACTTTATGCTAAATGACCTCAGATTATAGCCCTGTTCATATTTAGCCTTCTTAAATATGTATTTTTATATTATATGCTTTTTGTTATATGCTTTTTGTTAATAATAAAAAAAAAGGACCTAACGTGAACAACTAAAGTCCCTAGCCCTTACACTCACCTGTTTGTAGACTTGGCCACAGTCAATTACTTTTATTCCTTTGTGTTTTCTTCTAGTGATTTTTTCATCTCTCTAAATGTTGTTCTAATAATATTTCATATATACTCATATTTATTTCATATAACAAAGATTTGCTATTTACATTTCTGCTATTATAAGTGAAGATTTAATTCATCTTACCTATCATTTTTTATAGTTTAGCAGTTCTTTTTTTTTAGTGTAATAGTAAATAGCATCTTTCTCCTTCTTGACCATTAACTGTAGGTTGTATCTCTTGATTCCCTAGGTTAGCAAGTATTCCCTTCCCTATCATCTCTTGTTCTTGCATCTACCAAATCCTGTTAACTATATTTCTGTCTTGTCGTAGTTGATAGCGTTTATGTTCTGCACTTTAACATACTTATATCTTTACTCTGTCTGTAGGTTGATTTAGAAAGTTGACAGATGATAAACAGCAATTATGTTATTAGTTCCACATAAATAGCGTCGACTGTAAAGTAGTAATTTGTGATTATGGTTTCTTTTCTACAGTGTCACCATTTATGACCTCTATCCTACTCAAAAGAAAATGTTCAAAATAACCTATCACCAATTTGTCAAAATTATGATACATTTTAATTTGCTTCTGATTTAGACGTTGCCTTTTATGTTCATTTTGTAGTTGTATTGTGAGACCAACTGTGTCTTACTATCTTACTATAGTCTTGATATCTTCCAACTCTTTCTGATTCTACTGATTGCTTAGAATCTATTCTGTTCATCTGGAAGTCCAGTTAAATGCCTGTTCTAATTTGTATCTCATAACTCCATAGTTGCATCACAGCTTTTTTATATGTCTTCTACCCTTCCTACCTTATTTTTAGTTGCTCTTTTCTCTTTCATATAGAGCTTCTATCATAGTCTCAAGTTTTCTTTTTAAAAAATTTTTTTAATTCATATCACTTTTTTGTCAATTATATCCTAAGGTAATTTCACATTCCTTACACTTCTTAGAACATGTTTATTTCAAACTTGATTGTTTGGCTTGATACAGAATTCTAGATTGAAAATAGCATGCCCTCAAAACTCTGAAGAAAATGTTCCATTATCTGCCAGTATCTAGTGTTGCTAATAACCAGTTCAATCCCATTCTCATTGTTTGCCCTTGTTATGTATCTTTTTTCCTCCGAAAACGTTTAGGATCTTCTTTTTTATCTGTAATGTTCTAAAATATCACAATATGTCTAGGTGTTTGTCTTTTCTTATTTCTCTTATTCATAACCTGGGAAATTAATTTGAAGACTTAGTCTCTTTGAATTGCGTATGTCTCCAGAAAGATTTCCTCTACTTTGTGCTTCTTTTCTCTCTGGGACGCCTTCTGTTTGAAAGTTGGATTTATTGGATTCTGTCTCTAGGTCCTTTTCTCTCTCCTTTCCCCAATATAATCCACCCGTGTCTTTTGTTGTATGACTTTTATTTAACTCTACTGATATTAGTTTTTAACTTGAACAGTCATATTTAAAATTTATAAGTGCTCTTTTTATTTTTTTTTCCCTTTTACATGACCTGTGTGTGTGTGCGTGTGTGTGCATGTGTGCACACACGTTTGTAAATACTTTTGGGAGAAGCAGTTCGCCATGGGCCCTGAGCATCCCTGTATGTTCTTGCTGGGTATGCCAAGAATGCAAAAAGTTGTGTGTGCAGGGACAAGCCTTAAGGAGAAAAAGATCATGTCTCCCATTGAACATAGCACAAACTTGTTATCACTTACTATAAAAGAGTAAGTCCCATAAACTCAATATTCTTCTTTGGTAGCACTGTCAACTATGTGTGCAGGAATCCACAAAGGACCTTTTATGTCACCCTG
>NW_011888889.1:3479796-3484642 GCF_000151845.1 Pteropus vampyrus | reverse complement strand
TGTCTTACTATCTTACTATAGTCTTGATATCTTCCAACTCTTTCTGATTCTACTGATTGCTTAGAATCTATTCTGTTCATCTGGAAGTCCAGTTAAATGCCTGTTCTAATTTGTATCTCATAACTCCATAGTTGCATCACAGCTTTTTTATATGTCTTCTACCCTTCCTACCTTATTTTTAGTTGCTCTTTTCTCTTTCATATAGAGCTTCTATCATAGTCTCAAGTTTTCTTTTTAAAAAATTTTTTTAATTCATATCACTTTTTTGTCAATTATATCCTAAGGTAATTTCACATTCCTTACACTTCTTAGAACATGTTTATTTCAAACTTGATTGTTTGGCTTGATACAGAATTCTAGATTGAAAATAGCACGCCCTCAAAACTCTGAAGAAAATGTTCCATTATCTGCCAGTATCTAGTGTTGCTAATAACCAGTTCAATCCCATTCTCATTGTTTGCCCTTGTTATGTATCTTTTTTCCTCCGAAAACGTTTAGGATCTTCTTTTTTATCTGTAATGTTCTAAAATATCACAATATGTCTAGGTGTTTGTCTTTTCTTATTTCTCTTATTCATAACCTGGGAAATTAATTTGAAGACTTAGTCTCTTTGAATTGCGTATGTCTCCAGAAAGATTTCCTCTACTTTGTGCTTCTTTTCTCTCTGGGACGCCTTCTGTTTGAAAGTTGGATTTATTGGATTCTGTCTCTAGGTCCTTTTCTCTCTCCTTTCCCCAATATAATCCACCCGTGTCTTTTGTTGTATGACTTTTATTTAACTCTACTGATATTAGTTTTTAACTTGAACAGTCATATTTAAAATTTATAAGTGCTCTTTTTATTTTTTTTTCCCTTTTACATGACCTGTGTGTGTGTGCGTGTGTGTGCATGTGTGCACACACGTTTGTAAATACTTTTGGGAGAAGCAGTTCGCCATGGGCCCTGAGCATCCCTGTATGTTCTTGCTGGGTATGCCAAGAATGCAAAAAGTTGTGTGTGCAGGGACAAGCCTTAAGGAGAAAAAGATCATGTCTCCCATTGAACATAGCACAAACTTGTTATCACTTACTATAAAAGAGTAAGTCCCATAAACTCAATATTCTTCTTTGGTAGCACTGTCAACTATGTGTGCAGGAATCCACAAAGGACCTTTTATGTCACCCTGTGAGACCTGGGGGCATGGGGAATTGTTGCAAATGAACATGAAATAATAAAGTATTTTGTTTCTGACCCAGGAGTCTCATGTCTTTTGCCAGCATCCATGAAACAGTAACAGGCTAGCTTGTTAGGCTAGCAAGGTTAAAATTTGAGACCTAGCATCTCTGCTACTTTTAATCCAGTACTTTTCTTAGTTTTTTCCTACACTGCACTGTCCTTTGAGATTATACTCCATCAGATCTTTTCCACTAGCTTTATGTTTCCAGATATTCCTGAAATCTCTTATCTGCTGCTGATTCCATTTCAAGTATTTTTATTATTGTGGGATTATACCTTTTTAATTTCTCTACTTCCAGTTTTGGGAGAGGGGCTCCCCGAAACTCTATGAATAATCAATTACTACATGGAAGAAGCACTTCATTAATGTTTTGCAGTCACTTATTTTTTATTTCCATTACTATGCCTACATCCTTCCAGCAACACCATTTCTCTGTTTATACTCCATCCCTACACCTAAATATAGAGCTTTATTATTTGGAAAACCAACAAAATGTCCAATAGAAATGAATTAAAAATAGGAGTAAATATGCTTTTAGAGGAAGACTGTTCAGGCTATTTGATTTAGCTTCCCAGAAATTTTTATTTACTTTTAAGTTTGAATATAAATGCAATTTTAGATAAATGGAATATATAAAGGTACATTATAACTGTATTTATAATTTTAAAAATATATTGTCATGATTGTTGTTTCTCTATTAAATTGAATTGCGAATATTCTTAAAAATTGCTCATGCCCTTTGCTAAAAATTATAAGATTTAAGTTATATAAGGTAGGAGATGTCACAAAATGATTTTATTTCCTAGAATAAGAGTAGTAAAACTTTTAAAGAGCCTGTATGGGCTTTTGGCTCATATGGGTTCACCTAACAACTATTCAGCCCTGCCCTTGTATAGCACAGTAGCAGCCATAAGCAATATGTAAATGAATCAGTGTGACTCTGTATCGTAAACCTTTATTTATGAATAAAATTTAAATTTTATGTAATTTTCGTGTCACGAAATATTATTTTTATTTTCTACAACCATTTAAAAATATAAAATCTGTTCCTAGCTTGCATTCCATACAAACCCTGGCCAACTCTTGCCCTAGAATTACCCATTTTATTAACAGCTTTGTTAATGCTTAAATACTGACATATTTCTACTCTGCTCCATTATTCTTATTAGGCAAGCTAATGAAGAATATCAAATACTGGCTAACTCCTGGCGCTATTCCTCTGCTTTTTGTAACAAACTCTTCTTCAGTATGGTGGACTACGATGAAGGCACAGATGTTTTTCAACAGGTAAAAGTTATATTTTATTTTGTTAATATATTTAATAGAGTTGGTTGTGGTTGATACATTTTTGTTTGCTAGCTAAGGATACCATTTATTGAATAATTTGAGAGACACAATAGTGGTTATTAATAAGTTCTATGATGTGATTAAAACAATTACAAATAATGTTATTTTTATCAATGAACAGTGTTTGCCATTAGTGAGTACGGTAAACAAGTTTCAACTTTTGCACCGCAGAGGAAGTGTGTTTTTTCAGTACACAGTGGCAGTTTACATGCATTAACCTTATTTGGATAGTGTATGTGGTTTAAGATGGTACTGTTCATAAATTTTTGAAGTTTTATATAAAATTTAGTGTATTACTTGACCTCTTCCCATGTGGCAAATATAATTTTATATATAAAGTATTAAAGATTTATTTAACAGCATTTGTTCTGTGCTACAGACTGAATTGTGTCCCTTCCAAATTCATATGTTGAAACTCTAACCCCCAGTAACCATATTTTTTGGAGATAGAGACCTTAAGGAGGTAATTAAGATTAAAAGAGATCATAAGGATGGAACTTGAATCCAATAGGACCTCATTTAACCCTAATTACTTCCTTTAAGTGGTGTCTAAGGTGGACACCACTTCCTGATCTGGTGTCTAGGAAGAGACCAGTGTTATATATGCACAGAGAAAAGACCATGTGAGGACTCAATAAGAAGGTGACCATCTTCAAATCAGGAAGAGAGGTCTCACCAGAGAACTCTTCTGACCTTGATCTTAGATTTTCAGCCTCCAGAACTGTAAGAAAATAAATTTGTTGTTTCAGCTACCCAGTTTGTGGTTATTCTCTTACAGCAACCTGAGCAGACTAATACGTTGTCATTTATACAGTCGTCTCTTATGTGCTTCATGTGTATTCTTTTATTCAGCTTCACAGTGATCTAGTGAGGGAGATATTGTTATCTCTATTTCACAGATCAGGAAACCAAGGTATGAGGATGCTTAGTCACTTGTCCAAGGTTATAAAGTTTGGAGCTAAAATTTGAGCTCAGCAGTCTGCTTTCCAGAGAGCTAGCTCTTAATCATGCCTTTACTCTGCAGTTATTAATTCTTTTATATTTATCACTACTTGATTAGTTCCTTTCAAATGTAAAACTTATTGTAGTACCAGGCATTGATTAGTTTGCGTATCTTGGTCACATGTGACATTCTTTGGCATAATGCTTTACCAGGTCATTTAGCTCTGTAAAGAATCTAGTTCACTAATTGCAAATGAGCGATTAGCGAGTATTTTTGCTTATTTGCTTCCAGATTGATTATTCATCTTTGCTGTTTTCTGGTTGAATAAGATAAATTCTTTTTCCTTCAGTAGCGTTTACCCTTGGTCTTTCCTATTAGTATTCTTCATTTATTTCTTTTTCCCTAAATTTATTTTGCCTTTTAGGGATGTTTCTGTTTGTTCATCTATTCAGCAAATATTGAGTGGCTATTCTTGTAGGAGCAATAAATTGGCAAGAAAAACATACATGTTTTTTTCCCATAGTGAGCTTACAGACTAGAGTGCTAATAGTAGTAATAATATAAAGAAAAACACATATAAATATGTAATTTCAAATAACCTTATAAAGGAAAATTATAGTACTATGCAAAATAAATATTCGTTCATTTAATTTATGTCTGTATAGAATCTTAGAGTTGGCCTTAGAGAAAATTAGATGGAAGTGCTATTCATTGTATATGTGAATCCTCTCTACCATATTAGTAAGTAGTCATCCTACTCCAGTCTTACTGCTACAGCACAGGCTTCAAGCCCAAGTGTCTATCCTGGCCAGGCCTGTAAACTAAGAAAGCAGGTTGGATTAGTTTGTTTCATTGTGATATCTTTGTTTATGTACATACTTAGTATATTAAACACATTAGTTTTTCACTTGCACAAGTAAATTAGCTCTCTCCTATATTTATTACAACAAAGTCTGTCTTGGTCTTTATTAAAAAAATAAATCTTTAATGGAAACACTCATATTTCACTTTTCTTCTAACTACGATAAGAAATGAAATCAGCAAAATGTCATGCAGCTGATCCTTGGTCTCATGTTGAAGAAACAATATGGTGTAGGTGGGGACTGCAGCAGATGAGAGGACAAGCTTGACCTCAGTGAGAGACACAGCTCGGCTCTAGCTCTATTGAAGAAGTTCAGGCCACATGTAGCTAAATCTGTTTTTGAAGAAGAGATCTAAATATGAATTTCTACATGAAATTTATCTTTAAAATGTTGGCAGCTAATTCAGATTAAACAAAACAAAACTATGAGACAAAGTAATCATATCTTTGTGCTAAGTACTGACTATAGGCTGCTAGC
>NW_011888889.1:3476690-3479746 GCF_000151845.1 Pteropus vampyrus | reverse complement strand
TATTCTCTTACAGCAACCTGAGCAGACTAATACGTTGTCATTTATACAGTCGTCTCTTATGTGCTTCATGTGTATTCTTTTATTCAGCTTCACAGTGATCTAGTGAGGGAGATATTGTTATCTCTATTTCACAGATCAGGAAACCAAGGTATGAGGATGCTTAGTCACTTGTCCAAGGTTATAAAGTTTGGAGCTAAAATTTGAGCTCAGCAGTCTGCTTTCCAGAGAGCTAGCTCTTAATCATGCCTTTACTCTGCAGTTATTAATTCTTTTATATTTATCACTACTTGATTAGTGCCTTTCAAATGTAAAACTTATTGTAGTACCAGGCATTGATTAGTTTGCGTATCTTGGTCACATGTGACATTCTTTGGCATAATGCTTTACCAGGTCATTTAGCTCTGTAAAGAATCTAGTTCACTAATTGCAAATGAGCGATTAGCGAGTATTTTTGCTTATTTGCTTCCAGATTGATTATTCATCTTTGCTGTTTTCTGGTTGAATAAGATAAATTCTTTTTCCTTCAGTAGCGTTTACCCTTGGTCTTTCCTATTAGTATTCTTCATTTATTTCTTTTTCCCTAAATTTATTTTGCCTTTTAGGGATGTTTCTGTTTGTTCATCTATTCAGCAAATATTGAGTGGCTATTCTTGTAGGAGCAATAAATTGGCAAGAAAAACATACATGTTTTTTTCCCATAGTGAGCTTACAGACTAGAGTGCTAATAGTAGTAATAATATAAAGAAAAACACATATAAATATGTAATTTCAAATAACCTTATAAAGGAAAATTATAGTACTATGCAAAATAAATATTCGTTCATTTAATTTATGTCTGTATAGAATCTTAGAGTTGGCCTTAGAGAAAATTAGATGGAAGTGCTATTCATTGTATATGTGAATCCTCTCTACCATATTAGTAAGTAGTCATCCTACTCCAGTCTTACTGCTACAGCACAGGCTTCAAGCCCAAGTGTCTATCCTGGCCAGGCCTGTAAACTAAGAAAGCAGGTTGGATTAGTTTGTTTCATTGTGATATCTTTGTTTATGTACATACTTAGTATATTAAACACATTAGTTTTTCACTTGCACAAGTAAATTAGCTCTCTCCTATATTTATTACAACAAAGTCTGTCTTGGTCTTTATTAAAAAAATAAATCTTTAATGGAAACACTCATATTTCACTTTTCTTCTAACTACGATAAGAAATGAAATCAGCAAAATGTCATGCAGCTGATCCTTGGTCTCATGTTGAAGAAACAATATGGTGTAGGTGGGGACTGCAGCAGATGAGAGGACAAGCTTGACCTCAGTGAGAGACACAGCTCGGCTCTAGCTCTATTGAAGAAGTTCAGGCCACATGTAGCTAAATCTGTTTTTGAAGAAGAGATCTAAATATGAATTTCTACATGAAATTTATCTTTAAAATGTTGGCAGCTAATTCAGATTAAACAAAACAAAACTATGAGACAAAGTAATCATATCTTTGTGCTAAGTACTGACTATAGGCTGCTAGCATATAACCATATAGTTATATTGTTAGGTATAATTGTTGAAATCTTTTATATGCTTTAAACATAGATATGAGAGTTGAAGTCAAAATTGTTTTTAGTTGAAAATTTTCCTCAGGGTAATTTTGATTCAGCAGAATTATGAATATAGAACTGCTTTGTCTTTTCCAAAACCTAGCCCCTGGCTTAGCAATAAGAGTTTCTTTTGTTTTTAAATGCAGAAATGCATAAACATTATAGTAGTTAATGATTTTTATGGGGAATTGCAATCTACAAAAAAAATCTATTTTATTTTACTTGAGAATCACTAGAAGATTTTTAATGCTTGTGTTTTCTTTCTCATTACCCGTTAAATCACATTTTGTTGAAACACTCTCTAAACTGATGTTTGAAAGCACTGTCAGTAATAGTGTGGTGTCCAAATATAATATTAATAGCAAGTGCAGAAATTTGGCAACTCCTGGCTTGTTGGAGACTTACTGGAAAAGTAACTTCAATTACATGTGATTCCTGTGTGATGGCTGAGGCTAAGTGTCTGACAACAGGCCAGGGAGTTGTCCATAACATACAAGCCCATGCTGGTACTGCAATATCTTTACCTTGATGTCAGCTGTGATCTAAAGTATGTGTTATTTGATTTGGTTTTGTTTTTTATGGGAAATGCTGAAATATGTATTACAAATAAGGGCCAGAAATCTCTTGGCTTTTCATTTGAGATATTTTTCCTGGGCAGCAAGAATTTATACATATACATATACACACACATATATACATAATTATATATATATTTGCCATTTACTCCTCAATGCGAATTAATCTATTTGTTTTGGGGTACTGTATTGTTAATATTTATACTAGGCTAGTGTTTTATTCAGTACACTTTTAAAATGGAAATTGCCTTTAGAAAATAATAGTGAGACATAACCATTTTAAGACAGTTGAATTAATAGAGAAGTTGAACAGAGAAGACAATCAAGTTCAGAGCAAAAATGTTGGCTTCTATTGCAGTCATGTCATTTTTAAAAGTCTTTAAAATTTAATAGAGCAGTCAATCTACTTATAATTTGTTTGGAATTAGTTCCATAGTATATTTTTCATCAAATGCTAGTACTTTAATAATTCCTTAAGAAGTGAAATAGTCCATGTATTATCTAACTATAATTTCTATTTTGCACTTTGAATTATTTCATTCTTTAATTACAAAATTCTAGAAAGAAAAAGAATGAAATGAATTATAAAATTTAGAGGATACAGCTGAAAATACAAATGATGTGTGTTAAATGTGAAGGTTTAGCAAACAGTCAAATTTATAAGGTTTTTTTTTTTCAATATTAAGGTAGTAATGGGATATAAAAATAGTAATTAAGTTCTGAATAAAAATAGTAATTAAGTTCTGAAAAGCCACTTGGATTTTTATAATAAATGTTATCTTTCCAAAATTCATGAAGAAAGAAACATGAAATGTTAGATTACTAATATATAAATGTTGCTTGGGTATTATATTTAGTATTTTCTCTTTCATGTTTCATAGCTCAACATGAACT
>NW_011888889.1:3456770-3475315 GCF_000151845.1 Pteropus vampyrus | reverse complement strand
TTCCCTTATAGCTAGTGAAGTTCAGCATCTTTTCATGTGTCTGTTGGCCATTTGTATGTCTCCTCGGGAGAAGTGTCTGTTCAGGTACTCTGCCCATTTTTTAATTGGAATGTTTGTTTTTTTGTTGTTCTTTACATATTTTGGTTATTAGCCCCTTATTGGTGGTATCATTTGCAAATATCTTCTCTCATTCAGTTGGCTGTCTTTTTGTTTCATTGATGGTTTCTGTTGCTTTGCAGAAGTTTTGTTAGTTTGATGCAGTCCCATTCATTAATTTTCCTTTTTATTTCCTTTGACTTTGGGCTCAAGTTCACAAAAACCCCTCTGAGACCAAGGTCCATAAATCTTCTATGTATTGTTTCAGGTCTTAAGTTTTTGATCCATTTTGAGTTAATTTTAATATATAGTGTCAACAGCCTAGTTTCATTCTTTTGCATGTGGCTTTCCAATATTCCCAACACCATTTATTGAAGAGGCTTTCTTTTATTCATTGTATGTTTTTGGCTTCTTTGTTGAAAATTAGTTGCTAATATATGTGTGGGTTTATTTCTGGACTCAGTTCTGTTCCACTGGTCTATGTATCTGTTTTTCTGCCAATACCAAATTGTTTTAATTATTGTAGCTTTGTAGTAAAATATGAGGTCAGAGTGTGATACTTCTGGCTCATCTTGTATCTACCTATCTACCCTACCCAGCACTCAATTAGCCATCTCTCCTGGAGCCTTGGGGTTTTTTTAGTAGCAAATTTTATTAGAACCAAGATCTGAACATACTGTGAAATCATGAGTTGATACCAATTTTACTTTTTAAAAAACTACTTTAAAAACTGCTTGTCTTTATGCTTTAATGAGCACCATCAAGAAAATGAAAAGACAACCCTTAGAGTGGGAGAAAATATTTGCAAATCATTTCTCTTTTAAGGGACTTAAAATAGGATCCTTACAACTCAATAATAAAAAGACCACTTAAAAAATGAGTAAATTATCTGAATAAACATTTCTGCAAGGAAAGTATGTAAATATCCAGTGAGTACATGAAAAGATGCTCATTAGTCATCAGAGCAATGCAAATCAAACCCACAGTGAGATACTACTTTACACTCACATGGAGTGCGAAAATCAGTGAGATAAGAAATGTTGGCAAGTAATTGGAATCCTTACACACCACTGTTGGGAGTGCAAAATGGTGTAGCCCTTTGGAAAACAATTTGGCAGTCTTCAAACCATTAAATAGAGTTTCCATATGACCCAGCAAATCTACATATATACCTGACAGAAATGAAAATATGCTCACACAAAAAGTTATACAAGAATGTTTATAGCAACATTACTCAGAATAGCCATAATGTAGAAACAATCCAAATGACTGTCAGCTGATTAATGGATAAATAAAATGTGGTATATCCATACAGTGGAGTATTCAACCTTAAAAAGAAATGAAGTACTGACACATGCTGCAACAAGGATGAATCTTGAAAACATTATGCTAAGGGAAACAAGCCAGTTAAAAAAGACCACATATTATATGAAGGTCCAGAATAGGGAAATCTATAGAGACAGAAAGTAAGTTAGTGGTTACTTAGGGCTAGAGGGTAAAAGAAATAAGGAAATGAATAAAGGGTATGGGACTTCCTTTTCAAGTGATTCAGATTTTCTGATATTAACTGTGGTGATGGTTGCACATGTTGGTGAATATGCTAAAAACCATTGAATTGACACTTTGGGCGAATTGTATGGTAATTGGAGTATAAAGCAGTTTTTAAAATGTCTTTTTAAAAAGTCTTGATTTGAAATTATACAAATAATATACCCCCATCTTACCTTTACTCTTTACCAGATGATCTCATGTTCCATGGGTTAACCAGAACAGCTCTGGGTTTAATATAATTAGATTTCGCATATATTTAACCCATTTAACCTAAAATGATGAGTGAGTTCTTTTACATAGCCCTGATATTTTAAGGCAAATATTTTTGATTTATAAAAAATAAAAGGAATATTAGTGCCAGCTATGAAAAGTAAGATGGCATCTTTCCAAATTTATGTTGAAAATTAGAAGGACTTGGAATATAGTTAAGAGGAAAAATTATTTTTCTTTCACTTTTAAAATTTTCATTGTATTTTTGCAGATTCGAGTCTTCAGGCCACCCAACTACTCTGGCACCATTGCTTTGGCCCTGTTAGTGTCACTTGTTGGTGGTTTGCTCTATTTAAGAAGGAACAACTTGGAGTTCATATATAATAAAACTGGTTGGGCCATGGTATCTCTGGTATGTTACCACATTGTACTTCTTTTTCTATATTTTGTATAACAGCATAAGTTGAGTAATATTAACAAAATGAGCCAGATTATTACTATAATGGAAACACATTGTTCTCTTTCAGTGTATCGTCTTTGCTATGACTTCTGGCCAGATGTGGAACCATATCCGTGGACCTCCATATGCTCATAAGAACCCACATAACGGACAAGTGGTAGGTGCATGTCCTAAGTATCAATATTCTGAACTTTAATCCTGTTCATGTGAATCAAAAATTATGTTTAATATTTAGTAAGAAAGGATTCTGTATATAAATTTATGTTCTCTCTCTTATTTACTACTTCTGCCATGTACACACACACAAGCATGCATATACAATATATTGATTTTTTTTTAGGGTAAGGACTGCTTTAGTTTTGATTAAAAAATTCATTGTACCTGCAATATCAAATTTGCACGCATAAACTATTTTTTCAGCTTTGTATACTGCTATGGCAATAATATGTAATGCCAGAAGACAAAATAGTAGTTTGTAGCCAGTATCCCACTCAATGGTTAATTTACTTAGGAAGAGATTAATTAAAACATTATTAAGAACTCTGGCAGTCATTGTATTAGAATGCTAGGAAATGTTTGCTACAAAATTAAAAGTGAAATTGATACATAGTTAAATCACTAGCAGAGTTCACGTTAGTAACTGCTACTGAATTCATATAACTTAGTTTCTTGTCTTTCCTTTTGGTGGGTGATTTATATTGTAAGAGATCAACTTTGCAAAATACTGTCTTTGAGGCTTTAGTATTAGGATGGTAAAAGTTAACTATTTGAAAATGTGCCCTATTTCCTCAAGCTTTTTTTTTTCTTTTAGGAAAATATACAGATTTTGAGAGAATAATGTAATGCTGTCCCTCATGTACCCATCCCCAAACTTAATCATTTACCAACTCATGACCAATCTTGTTTCATCTATTCTCCCACTCAGTCCTCTTTACCTGCTGTTGGATTCTTTGAAATAACTCCAGTATCATTTCACACAAATATTTCAGTAGGTGTCCCTAAAGATAAGGTCTTCTTTAAAAAGCATAACCATAATACCGCTATCATACATAGAATAACAACTTTTTAATTTCTGAAACTGTGATTCTGAACAGAATAAAATTATCATATGGCAAAATGTTATAAGTTCTCTATAAATATAAATATATATAATATAAACTTATGAGTTTTCATTGCTTACAGTGCTTCAAATATTTTTAGCAGTAAAGAAAGCTAACAAGTTATTTCTTTTTCCTACATTGTATGTGTCTTTCTCTGAATTTCTTTGTGGAACTATAATATAGGGATATAATTCACTTTATTCTTTCCATGTTTCCCAAATGCCCAGGTTTTAGGGACTAGTTGCAAATTATCAGAATTACAGTCATTGCTACTACATAATAATCAATTTAGTCTCATATTTTTGGTAAACATTTTCAGATTTCTTCTATAGATGGCAAGAGTATGGAGACAAAGTTGGACTCTGGATAATCAGCTGCCATAGTAATTTCAACATGGTCTTTGCCATGTGTATATAATTTTGAAATCTGGCATTAGAGGGGAATAACTGAGTGCCTTTAATATTCAAAATTAAATTATAAAAAAATAATAATTAGAAGTAATTATCCAGGTATAAATTATTCCCTTACCTTCATGTCTTCACACAATTGCATTACTGTTTTGCTTGAGATTTGCATGGCCTTTTGGAAAAGATATTCTGATGGCCCAGACAACACATGAAAAGAATACAATTTCTTATATTTTTAAAAAGGGAAAACTTTTAGCATTTCAACATCTTAACCAAAAGTTATAGAAATGATGAAATTTAAGCTCATATAACCAAAATATTTAAAAGATAAATTTTGTCCCAAACCCTTCATCCTTTTTATATAAATAGAAATTTTTCTTATATTTGAATAAAGTATTAGGATTGGAAAAAAATCATAAAGGTCTTGGAAATACAGAAACTTCTTGCTACAAAGACGATTGCATGAGTATACTCTTGCCCAAAGAGATGTGGATACAATTACAGGTTTACGTGAGATATTAGTTGCCAAGCAGTATAGACAAGGCCTTAAACCTACCTGTATAGCACTGTGGAAAGGGACAGGAGAACATGGCCCATTAGTTTATAGCTCTTGTTTTACCTTTTAATGTATTTTAACAAAACTTTTTTATATGAATAATGTCAACAGACACTGAACTAGGATTCATTTATTTTAATGAATCGATTTCCATAATAATGGGTTTTTCTGTTGCTGGAACAAAAGAGAAGATTAACTTTGCTTTATAAAATGAAATGGTTACTGGTTCAGAATTTTTACTTTAAACAATAATTATCTAATAGGATGGGAGTAGTAAATATTTTTTCTTCATAATAGATGTGTTTAAATTTCAAGAGATAACTTGAAAAGTAGCACTATTCTTTTTTGTATTTTTAACCTATATGTATTTCTATAGAGAAATTCCCATGTAGGATTTGCGTATTTGAAAATAACTGTAATGAGTCTATGTACCGCTTTCAGTGGTATAGAATAAAATTTTACAAATGAAGAAAATTAATATTCCAAGAGAGTAGTAAAGGTAGAATGGTATATCTTATAACATGATTAAGAGTCACTTTAGGACTAAGTTGATGATAATTAGACTATATATTTTTTTAATACAGTGTTTACATGTATATATTGTTAATAACAGTGGTTAATATTTAAATACTGATGCTAAAATCCATTTTAAATTTTTGATAGAAACTAAGTAATCTGAGGGTCTTAAATGCTATGAATTATAGATGATACCTTTTTTTCCTATAAAGGTTGACTAATTAAATATGGGTGAAAGGTCATGAAACCTCATAATTTTGACAATTCTTTTAATTAATACAGTTAAGGCCTGCCTAATAAGACCTTAGAGACTACATATATATGGCCAGATATAGTCCTGGAATGCATTTCTCTGTTATCTGTTTTTTTCTATTATCTGATTGTTTCGAATAGTCTTTGAAATATGATACTTTGACTTTTCAACTTTTACCTTTAAAATTTACATTCCGATTATAAAATTAAGTGCTCATTATGGAAGTTTAGAAAATTATTAAACTCGGTACCAATAAAAGCTATCAGCTTGAGTTCCCCACTAGGAACTCGATATAGCAATGACAACATAAGGCAGAACACAAAAAAGGGAGAGAGAACATATATGTAGTTAAGTGAAATGGTCTATCTATAGCTAATAGTTAAAGGGAATGTTGCATTAAGCTATAGAGCAATGAGAAATATGAAATGCAAAACTTTAAAAGCCAGTCTAGACATCCAAAATATAAGCAGAAAGCTTAAAAGGCCCCTGAAAATTGAGTGGCCTTTTCTTACATTAAGCAAATACCATATATATAAAACTTCTACGTACACACAGTTTAACAAAGGGAGTGGGTCTAGTATATACATTCTCAAAATGTTTCTATAAAAAAAAAAAATGACAAACAGAAAAGAGATTTTCAGGGTTAAGATGGTAGTAGACTACAGGTGCCCGATATACCTCTTGCCTTTCTTCTTGTTAAAATACTGATAAGGATTCATCAAAATTTAAAACAGGCAACAGAATTACAAAGAAAGCCAATTAAGCTCAAATGCAAAGTACTGGACAACTTCCATTAACATTCGGATCTATTGAAATGCTCACAATTTCTTTGTGCTTATGAACATCTTCAAAGTTCATTTTAAGTTTTTACCAGTATGCGTACATCTATTCTATTCCCCAGAAATACTATTTCCCTTCATGCGGCATCTCTCTTTTTTGTGTTCTGCCTCATGTTGTCATTGCTATATCAAGTTCCTAGTGGGAAACTCAAGCTGATAACAGATTCCACTGTTGGGCCAAAGCCTGAAAAGCTATGGCTCTTTCTTTGTAACTCCATTATGTTTTAGAAGCTTCACAGCCATTGTTATTTCTTCAATGCTTTTAACTTTGGAATTCTGTAACATTAAGTAAATGTTATCAGGACTTCAACTTCATTTGTAAAATTTCAAGGTAGATATAAATGGTTTCTGTTCCAAGGCCACATTAAACTTTACTGCCCTTATAAATTGGTTGTCTTTCATGAAGTAGTTAAGGGATATTTGTATGACTCATGTCATACAACCAGGGATGAATTTGCTTTCTCCCTCCAGCTCTTGGACATTTGGTAGTGTTGGACACATGTACCCACTACTGGCAGCTAGTAATAGAGGCCAGGGATGCTGCTAAATGTCCTGCAGTGCAGAGGACAGCCACCTACAAGGAATTATCTGGCCCAAAATGTCAGTATTTAAAAAGAGAAGCCCTTTTTTAGAACTATGGAAAACCTTAGATATAATTTTGTCATAGATATTTTGCAGCCAAGAAAACCATGCCATCTAGCGTATATACCCTAAGGATGACTTAAAAATAATTTTTTTTCAATTGAAGTTAATCATTGTTTAGGATGGTTGTATGTATTAAATGCCATCAGTAAATGTGATGGATATGTAAATGACTTTGGTATAATCGTTTTCTTTAATATGTAGTATACCTTAGTAAATGTGATTTACTATGACATTTCAAAAAACATTTAAAAAAACAGAGGTTTACATAAGTACAAATGAAGACTCTTTGGCCCAGTCATCTTTATACCTTTGTCCTGAAGTGTTTGGGCAAAGAGAAACAAAGAAAACAGGGTTGAGTTCTTCCTCAGCTCTGCCTCTAACCAGTTGTGTTAGTCTTCTATAAAATGAGGCTAATACTACTTTTCTTACCTTGTAGTTTATGAGATAAAATATGAGAATAGATGTATAAGCACTTTTAAAATCTTAGTTTAGGTTCTTCCCAAAACCAAACCAAAGATAGTGATTCAAGGGAAAATAGTTCATATTAGAGGAGAAGGAAACATAGGATAGAAGTGGAAAACTGAGGTCAGAAAGGAGAGGCAGCCAAAAACGATGTCAGTTAATGTTGTTGGCCACTGAAGCTTAATACTGCTGGGATCTCTGAGAGCCAGTGTAAAACACAAACATTAGTTTTCTTACCCAAGTGGAGAGGGGAACTGAGGTATTTATATACCAGCTCTCATCAGCCACTTGTTTAGTGCCATTTCCCAGGGGAAGACATTTCCTATCCAAACTGATAGAAATGCCAGTGCTGGTGGTAGAAGTCAGGCTGCAGTGCACTGAGTTTGTAAGGATAGGGGAACGTGGGCAGTGCACTCAGACGGTGTCTGCTGCGACTTCCAATTATATGCTAGGTTTATTCATTTTTAGTAGATCCCAAAGCAAAGGTAGGAACTTGTGAAGAAACATATATTTGAATTGGTGTTTTAAAGATACCATGCTCCGAAAAAAAAATAGCAACAAATAATACTCAAAATGTCTCACCAGTAGTGGATAATTTTTTAAGACGTTATCATATATGTCTTGTAAATAACCGTGCAAGGAAAAGTGAAAATGTATACATATTTAAGAATATCTATATCCATTCTTATCACACATTTGAACAATTCTTAAATAAACAGGTAATTTGTTCCCTTATGGAAGGTTTGTTATTGGTGCTGTCAACAGGGTCTGTGTTTTTAATTGCCTGACTGGATCAGGCAAGCCTAATAAGATCATGGGGTATGTTGCTGGGTCATTTAGCTATTAGTTTTTAAAAATATTAAACATTTGTGATCTTGGTGACTGTTCATATTTTTTATATTGTGGAATAAAACGTGTCTAGAAGAATCTAAAAATGCCACCAAAGTAAGTTTCACTGCATTGTACTTAAAATGTAAATGAATACAGAAGATGTAAAGAAAATTAATAGTGCAGGCAAAGTGATGCTGTGCTGATTTGCAAGTTTATTTGTTTATCACTATTAAGATGCTATGTAATGGCACAAGTCAAATACTAATGGTCCACTTAACAGCATGAAAGTCATCACAAAAGCAGTCATTACTATGTAGCTAAAGGGAAACCAAACAACTGTATAGTTACATGGGACATAAAGACATTTTCTATTGTTAAAGAAACAATCATTTTGAATGAAATGCATTCAGTGAAATAAAGCTTATGCTTAGGTTATAACTCCCAAATATGCATGTTTTTCAAGGTTTGGCTTTTAGCTGCTGCCCGAAGATTTCTATGGGTTTACCAAATATAATCCGAAAATTTTCACTGCATTACAGTTCAGTTGTTAATAATAAAGCTAAGACCTGTTCTATGTACACATGCAAAAGCATTTAATTTCAAAATGGCATGCTGCTTAATCTAGAATTTATCATTAGTAAAGCATTTGTCCTGTTTTGGGCAGCCATAATAGTCTTACACTTTCAAGCTTCAGGAATTTTGCGTATGCTAGCTCTTTGAGGGACATATTTTCATAAGTTGAAAATTATATAGGCTTATTTAAACTAAGTGTAGTTATTTTTATACAGAAGTACTTGCAAGGATGTTCACTAGTTTTATCGTAATCATCATACCACCAGCAAAGAGGGTGTCAACATATGAAGAAAACTTAAAAAATAAGACAGTAATTAATATTAATATACTAAAGATATGGAGAAAACTTATGGTGGAGTTTGGAATTGGGATTCTGCCCTTGGATTTTTTTTTTTTTTTTTTCCATCCAATGAACATTTGTTGAGATCCCATTAAATGATAGGTACTATATTTGCCCTGATAGTTCAGCTATGTCATGGAGCTCATAGAATAGTGGAAAGATACAGTATGATATGGAGTTGCCCAAGTCTTCAGTTGTTAAAGCCTTATTATTGCATTGCATGGCATTAGAAACTGGAATTGTTTTAAAATTTTACCTCAGTACTATGGTCACTTTGTTGCTATGACTCTGCATCTTATCTCTTTCAAGCTTTGCCTTACCTTTTGATTCCTTTTGATTTTTAAAGTTTTTGTCTGTCTAGTTGGCCTTTGTTAAAACTCGTTGTCTTTATCTCTACCATGTTGCTGCTACTCAATGCCTTGTTTTGCTGCTATTCCACCTTGTTTTGACTTCCATCTTTACAATTATATGCATCTTGATCCTGAACTCTGACTGATCTTGATAACCAACTTCTGGACCAGCCCAAACTGCTCCTATACTTCCTTTCAGCTCTTGCTACCTATGATCCTGGCAATTAATGAAGAACATGTGATTTGTATTTTTGCCTCCTAGCAAAGCATTTCACACATGGTAGATATTAAATAAATAATAGCTGAATAAATGAATAAATCTTTCTTTGCAAATAAGAATTCAAGTTATATTTTCAGCATTTCAAAACTGTTAAGTGTATCTGGGAAAAAAAAAAATGGTTTTCCCTCCTAAGGTTTGTTTGTACTTTGTAATTAAAACCTTGAAAGCATATACACAGAGGGATTATAGAACTACAAAATGAGAATGCGTTTTAATACATCAAACTTAATCTAATACACTTAAATAGTCTCTCTGAGAATCCAGAATAAATGTGATTATAGAGGAAAAAAGACAAGAGGAATTGACCCTCCCACAGAGAAAAGGATAAATTACTTGTTAACTGGTTCATATTGTTCAAATTTTTTCCAATTTTGGAAAGTTATTTAATACATTGGAAAGAGTAATGTACTAAATAGACTCCTGTGGTCTTTAAAAACCAAGGTAATTATTCTCATCCTATCAGAATGGATTCAATTATATTAATGTAATTCATAATCACATACGTTCTAGTTTTAGAAAAGCATTTTAAAGTTACACCGCTACAACTTCAAAATAAGACCAGGTAAATTTTAATAACTCACAATATTTCTTGTTCAATGCATTTTTTCAAGCATCGTTATATTTTGATTCTCTGTAACGCTGATCAGTAATTTCAACACAATTTTCATAAGCTTGAAAATTAGCATAAATTATCTCCTCAATATTCATGTTACTTATATCACCTTTAGATAAAAAGGAGCTATGAGAAAATTCGGGTAAAATTTAACTATTAGATTCCATTAAAATGTGTTTTAGTGTTTCTGTATATTTAAGGAAGTTTTCTGTAAAGTCTTAAAAACTGCATGTCATATGTCACATATATTTATCAAAAACAGAGAACCAAAATATACTGTCTTTTCTATTAAAAAAAAAAAAAAAAGCCACAGTATGATTCACTCATATTGTAGGTCAGATTATGCTTTAGTTTATAAATGAGGTCTAAAGTTTCAGAATAATTAATAACCCTAAAGGGAAGAATGAGCCATGCTGAATATTTTTAAATAACAAATCTCTCTCTCTCTCTCTCACGTATTCCTCCCTCTCCCCAAATATTATTAAACTTTGGTGTCATTTTAGCTAATAGCCTAAAGCACACGTTAGAATAGGATGCAAATAGGAAAGTGAACCAGATGTATTTTATTTTCCATTAATTCTGGTTTACAGTGAACACATAATGCATTTTCTTTTATTCTAAGTCATCTTTGAATGACATTCTTTCTTTTCTCTACACTTATAGAACCCTCTTCCTCTTAGTTCAGGTGTCGCTTTTTTGATAGTTATTTCGTTATTACATTGGATGAATATAAAGAATGGCCATGGTAGTTATTTGTCTTATTTATTCCTTTCAATTTTGTATATCTTTTTTACGTAATCATGTCCACTAAAAAAAAAAAAAAAAAAAGAAATGATCTTGACCACAGAATCAGAATATTACCCATCTTTATAACCCTCTTTATAAGAGTATATAGATTTATAAATACATGTACTAAAGTTTTATTTATTTGAAAGGTTTTGGACTTATCCAGAGACATTTAATTTGGATTTACTACAAATTGCGTGTTGAAATAGAGTTAATGTATACCATAAAATGTTTTAAAACAATTTCTAAATATCGCATGCCCCTACTATAACATAATCTTTTATTTTATCCATGAGTGTAAAAACAGAAAAAACTATTGAAATTTATGATTTTCTAAAATAGGCCTTATTCCTAAAATGAATTTTATAATAAATATGCTAGTGAGCTACTGTGTTAATAATGCAAAAAAATGCTTTCATTCTCTCCCAAAGAAGCAGTTGTTTGGAAAAGCAACATTTTATTTCTGCCAAGAAATAAAATTATCGTGTCATACATTAAATCTTGCAAGAATCTGTCAAAAGCTCTAAAAGTTAGGTAACATTACAGTTTTCTTTCACTAAAGAATGAAAAACAATATTTTAATAATAAAGAGAACATTATGAAATTAGTCATTAACTATATATTGTGTCTGATATTTGATTTGCAATTTATGTACTTATTAAATCTTTAAATTACAGTTTTAGGTTCAAAATGTAAACTATAAATCTTTAGGAATGCTTTTCCCATTATACGAGATTGCCTCATACCACTGTGCTCTTTCATTGAGGTACATATCTGTCTAGTTCAATTAATTGGATATGCAAACTAATACCAACTACTTATATACTTGAAATTATGTGGGACCAAAGATGGTACATGCTTTTAAAATTTAATAGTATCTTAAAATGTGTAAAATTGCACATATAGTGCAACACCACTTTCTTTAGAAGTCCTATAGCTATTCACTATATACAGACTATCTCAAGCCTTATATGTGAAAAAGAAATATCTGCATTATTATCATGGTAATTTCAATGGCACCTAAATTGTTTGAAAGTATTATGTCTCAAAATAATATTTGCTATTAGGTAATTATAGTACCTGACAGTATATTTTGATGTTAAAGATATTTGCCCTGTACCATTCCCTCATTTCATGAAAATGAAGTGTTTCTCACTTTTCATTGTGCTGTCTTCATGATATTCTTACTTGCTCATATTTTAGCTTTTGATCACTAGAAACCATCATTTTTCTCCAGTTTGCTGATTTGTTAATATAGTTAGTTCTGAAAGCATGGATCATCTTCAACATACTTTAAACTACCAAGTTTACTAAAATACACCATAAATATAACTAGCACTTATAATAATTCTTCAGTGAGTTATTAAGTTACTACTAAAGGTACTCTCATTACAGAGAAAGTTGTTTTGCAATCTCATTTTTCTCCTAGCACTTCTTTCATTCACTATATTTCTAGAAACTTTCAAATCTTTATGCCTATCACTCGCTCTACATCTTTACTATTTCATTAATGCTAGTAAAACTCCACACAGCCTGGACTTTAAGTGTCTCGCTATCAAAATCTAACATAAAATCTAGCAGTAAGTGTAGAATGGTCTGATAATTAATGTGACTTTTAAAAATGCTACTTGCAAAAAATAGTAACATAGGAGAATGCAACCTCCCTGTCTCCCCACTCAAAGATCAATGAGTAGATAGCTATCCACAAGTAAAATGAGCTCTGAGAGACCTGGAATCCACTTATGAAGTTTTAGTAACACAGTGGAACAACAACAAAAAACCTTGGGAATAAACACACGAGAAGGAAGACAGCTTCATTTTGCCAACATCATCTCATCACTTATGCTGGCATTGTTCAGCACTGAGAAGGAACTTAGCTGGAAAGAATTTCCTTCTCCTAAAAAGGAGGAGCAGGGTAACCAAACAGCTTCTCCAGCTTTTTGAGGAATTTTTCAATAGTCTGCTTCAATTTCACCTTGCCCACACCAACAAAGCTGAGAGCCAGCTACGATCAGGGAAGAAACACAGTGGGAGTGATTGCTTTTTACAAAGACCTGCTCTGAGGAAAAGTCAGCTGATTTTGCCACTGAATGGCCAACAAAATCACCTGTAAATTTCTTTGGCTTTCACCCCATCAGTATTTGCATTTGCTGACACCAGGTGACTGAGTTCCTCCCCACTCCACTAGGGCCTGGGAACTTCACCAGCAATCATCCCAGACGTCTGTTGTCACACGAGTACAAGACACCAACCACCTGAATCCTTTCTCACCCCCTACAAGAGCCAGGAGCAGTCCTGGAAGCCAGCAGTCCTAGATACCCAGTTAACCCTGACTGCCATGCCCAGTGACCTGAGATGGAGAGACATCGTGCCCCTGCCCCTACCTGGTGCCACCACATACCCCACCTTGGTGCCTTGGACCACTAGACTCCAGATGACAGTAGACTCCATTATGCACCCACCTGCAGATGAAAGGCTTACCTTATTGAAGTCAGTCTGTGAAGTCTGGAAGAGGTAACTGCTTCTTAAAATGCTTATACAAGTCTATAGGGATCACAAAGAATCAGGGAAACATGACATTACCAAAAGAATACAGTAAACCTCCAGTAACTAGCCCCCAAAAAATGAAGATCCAGGAATTGCCCAACAAAACAGAAAATTTTTTGTTCTGAAAAAAATTTAGAGCTGAAAAATAAAATGCTGAAGAAATGAATAGAGAGCTTCTACAGTAGACTTGACCATACAGACAAAATAATCGGTGATCTAGAAACATATCAATTGAAATCATCCAATCAGAGGAACAAAAAGAAACAAATGAAAAGGAATAAAGAAATCCTAAAGGGGATTTCTATGAGACACTATAAAGAAAAATATGCATCATTGGAGCCCTAGAAAAGAGAGAAAGATATATAAAGCTTATTTAAACAAATAATAGCTGAAAACTTCTCAAATATTGTGAGATAGTTGGACATTCGAGTTCTGAGGCTAATAGGTAACCCTAGAATTTCAATAAAAAAGATCTCTAAGGCACATTAGAATAAAATACCTAAAAATGAAAGACAAAGATGATTTTAAAAGCAACTAGAAAAAAAAAAAATCTCTCATGCTAATCCCCAGAAGGCCATCAGCAGATTTTTCAGCGAAGACCTTGTAGGCTTAGAGAGAAGAGGTGATATATAGTCAAGTGCAGAAGAAAGAAACTGCCAACCAAGACTACCCATAAAATTGTCCTTTGAAATAACGAGATAAAGACTTTCCTTAATAAACAACTGACAGAATTCATCATTAATAGACCTTGTCTTACAGAAATGCTGAGAGAAATTCTTCAAGCTGAATGAAAAGGACACTAATTAGTAACATTGAAAATATACAAAACACTGGTGAAGGTAAACATATCAGATTCAGAATATCATAATCCCATAATGGTGATGTATTAACTACTTAATTCTAATGTAAGGGTTAAAGGACAAATTAAAAATAGCTATAGCATCCACAATTTATAAATAGATAAACAATATAAAAACATGTAAATGGTAATATCAAAAACAAAAGGGAGAGTAAAAGATTAGTTTTTGTATGTGATCAAAGTTAAATTATTATCAGTGTAAAATAGACTGTTGTACATATAAGGTATTTTATGTAAACCTCATGGTAACCAAAAAGCAAAACCCTACAGTAGATTCAGAAAGGGAATAAAGATAATGGGAAGTAAATTAAAGCATATTATTATGGAAAATCATCAGGTCACAAAGGCAGCAAGACAAGGAAAAGAACAAAGGGACAACAATATACCTGAAAACAATTGATAAGATGATATTAATGAGTCTTTACCTATCGATAATTACTTTCAATATAAATGTGCTGAATTCTCCAATCAAAAGCTATAAGGTAGCTGGATGGATAAAATAAAACACCTAACTATATACTACCTATAAGAGATTTACTTCATCTTTAAGAGAACACATAGGCTCAAAATGAAGGGGTGGAAAAAGATATTCCATGCAAGTGGAAACCAAAAGAGAACGTGGTAGCTATATTTATATCAGACAAAAAGACTTTAAGTCAAAAATGGTAGCAAGAGATAAGGAGGTCATTATATAAAGATAAAGGGTCATTAAGTTTAGTAATATATTAATATTACATATTAATATGTTGCTTAATATATTAGTAAATAGAGCTAAAGGAAGTAGACAAAATACAGTAATATAGTATGAGACTTCAGTATCCCACTTTCAACAGTGGGTAGATCATCCAGACAAAAAAATAAGAGAACATTGAACTCAAGCCATACTTTGGACCATATAGACCTAACAGACATGTAGAACATTCCATTCCACAGCTGCAGAACACTCAATCTTAAGTGCATAAGGACTGTTCTTTAGGACAGATCATATGATAAGTCACAAAACTTGTCTTTGCTATAGTATGAAACTTTAAATCAACAGGAAATTTGGAAAAGTCACAAAAATATGGAAACTAAATACACTGAACAATCAATGGATCAAAGAAGAAATCAAAGGAAATCAAGAAATTTCTTGAAAAGAAAGTGAAAGCACAACATACCAAAACCTATGGGATGATACAAAGGCATTCCTAAAACAGAAACTTACAGCAATAAATGCCTACATTAATTTAAAAGGAAGATCTCAAATAAACAAGCTGATTTTTCACTTGAAGAAACTAGAAAAAGAACAAACTAAGCTCTAACTTAGCAGGAGGGAAAAAAGATCAGTGTAAAAGTAAATAAAATAGAAGACAAAAACAAAAGATCAATGAAAACAAGAGCTAGACTTTTTGAAATGATAAATAAAATTGACAATCCTTTAGCTAGACTAACTCAGAAAAATAGAAAGAACTCAAAGTTAGGTAAAAGTTATTAAAACTGATACCACAGAAAGACAAAGGATAATAAGAAACTACAGTGAAAAAACAAAACAAAACAAAACAAAAAAAAGCCAACAAACTGGTTTACCTCAAAGACATCGATATGTTCTTTGAAACATAAAACTCACCAACACAGAAATCATGAAGATACAGGGAATCTGAAGAGATTAATAAAGAGTAAGGAGATCGATTCAGTAATCAAAAGCCTCTCAAGATGAAATGTCCTAGACCTGATAATTTTACTGGTGAATTATACCAGTTTAAGATAGATGTCAATTAACTTCCAAAAACTGAAGAGAAAGGAACCTCCCAAACTCATTTTTACAAAGCCATCATTACCCTGATACAAAAGCCATATATGGACACTACAAAAAAAGAAAATTACAGACCAATATCTTTGATGAAGATAAATGCAAAATTTCTTGACAAAATATTAGCAAGCTAAATTCAACCACACATTAAAAGTATCATACACTATGGTCAAGTGGGATTTATCCTTGGGATGTAAGGGTAGTTCAACATATGGAAATCTATAACTGATACACCACACTAATAGAATGAAAGATAAAAAATGTATGATCGTTTCCATAGAAGCATACAGAGCATTTGACAAATTACAACAATCTTTCATGATAAAAATGATCAACAAATTGGGTATAAATGAAACATACCTCAGTACAGTAAAGGCCGTATATGCCAGTCTCACAGCAAGCATCATATTCAGCAGTGAAATGTTGATAGCTTTTCTTCTAAGATGATAAGAGCACCCCCCTCATCATTTCTATTCAACATAATACTGGAAGTCCTAGACAGAGCGGTCAGACAAAGAAAGTGCATCCAGTTTGGAAGGGAAGAAGTAAAACTATCTGTTTACAGATCATGTGATCTTATATATAGAAATTCTTAGACTCTACCAAAGAAAAATGTTATAACTAATCAGTGAATTCAGTAAAGTTTCAGGGTACAAAATCAGCAAACAGAAATTCTTTGTTTCTATATACTAACAATGAAATATCTGAAAAGGAAATAAAGAAAGCAATCTTATTAAAAAATGAAGAAGACACAAACAAATGGAAAGATATCTCATGTTCATGTATTGGAAGAATTAGTATTGTTAAAATGTCAGTACTACCTAAAGCTATCTATTGATTCACAGTAATCCCTATCAAAATTCTAAAGGTGTTTTCCACAAAATAGAACAGGCAATACTAATATTCATATGGAACCACAAAAGACCTCAAATAGCCAAGCAATTCTGAGAAGGACTAATAAAGTGGGAGGCATCACACTTCCTGATTTCAAACTATAGCACGTCCTCAAAAGTGTCATGTTATTCAGCATTGTTTTGTTATAACATTTATGAGACGTGTAGGAACTTAACTCTTGTTTATATCAATTAACCAATGGTAAAATTGGTTTCATTATACATTTCACTTAAAGTTGCAGAATCTATCAATGACATTAAGACTTAGCGTACACTACAAAGCTATAGTGATCAAATAGTATAATACTGACATAAAAGTAGACCAACAGAATAGAATCAAGAGCCCAAAAATAAAATCCCGCATATACGGTTAACTGATATTTGACAAATTATCCAAGAATACTCAAAGGGAAAAAGATATCCTCTTCAATAAAAGATGTTGGAAAAATGGGATAACCACATACAGAAAAAATAAATTGAACCTCTATTTTATAGTATCACAAAAATTAAAATGGATTAAACCTAAGACCTGGAAACTATAAAACTCCTAGAAAGTGATTAAAAGCTTCTTGTTATTGGTCTTTCCTATGATTTTCTGGATATGATGCCCAATGCACAAATAACAGCAAAAATACGTAAGTGGGACTATATCAAACTAAAGAGCTGCAGAGTAAAAGAAACCATCAAAAAATGTAGATAACCTACACAAAAGGAAAAATATTTGCAAATCATATATCTGATAAAGGGTAAAATCCAAAATATATAAAGAACTTGTAAAACTCAATAGCAAAAATCAAACAACCTAATTAAAAAATGAGCTGAGGACCCCAACAGATATTTTTCCAAGGACAAGTGGAAAGTATATGCAAGATAGGACAGAATGAACAAAGGCCATAGCCCTTGTTTAGAGAACAGAAAGTAATTCGACATGATTTGTGCCTGTGAGTATTGAGAAATTAGGCTACAAAACTTGGCGCTAGATTATGATGGACCTTGAAAGCCTTTTGGTAATTTGCTCTTAATAATATGAGCAGTTGGAAATCGTGGGGTGATTTGAAGAAAGAGTGACTTGAGAGAATGTTTGTCCTAAAGTTTTTTTTTTTTTTTCTTTTATATTGATAGGGTGCAGCTATCCTGGTTATTTGGCTAAAAAGAGCAGGCTTTTATTGGAGCTTTTTAAAAATCTGTGCCCATTGATGTTTCTGGCTTGCCAGCTACTCCATTATCATCCAGTCCAGGATATATGAAGTGCAAAAAATCCCAAGGAACTCATTGTTGTATTATTCCTTGGTTCCTAAGGTCCTTAGGCTGTATGCTTTTCTCTTCTTTCAGAGGCTTCTTATGTTTGTTTTATATATAACATCCAGGATTTGGGGGTAGTACTTAACAGGCGGAATAGAAAGAAATACATTTACTCCATCTTGTTCAGAATCAGAAGTCTTAAATTGACTTTTCAATTTTTTATTGAAAGTAAAGTGCACAGTATAACATACATATCTTAAATGCACAACTTGATAAGTTTGATACATGTGTATATATCTCTATAATAATCAAGATATCAATCATTTGTGTCCTTCTATGGGTTTCTT
>NW_011888889.1:3440207-3456110 GCF_000151845.1 Pteropus vampyrus | reverse complement strand
TGCCCATTGATGTTTCTGGCTTGCCAGCTACTCCATTATCATCCAGTCCAGGATATATGAAGTGCAAAAAATCCCAAGGAACTCATTGTTGTATTGTTCCTTGGTTCCTAAGGTCCTTAGGCTGTATGCTTTTCTCTTCTTTCAGAGGCTTCTTATGTTTGTTTTATATATAACATCCGGGATTTGGGGGTAGTACTTAACAGGCGGAACAGAAAGAAATACATTTACTCTATCTTGTTCAGAATCAGAAGTCTTAAATTGACTTTTCAATTTTTTATTGAAAGTAAAGTGCACAGTGTAACATACATATCTTAAATGCACAACTTGATAAGTTTTATACATGTGTATATATCTCTATAATAATCAAGATATCAATCATTTGTGTCCTTCTATGGGTTTCTTTAGGACCTCTTCTATTTATACCTTCCTCCCTCAAGGAAACCACTGTTCTGATTTCCCATCACCATAGATTAATTTGCCCATGCTTGAAAAAAACATCACATAGTATTTTTATTTAATATAATGTTTTTGAGAATGAAGATGATTTGTAAAATGTCATATATATATATTTACTATTAAAATTGTTACTCCATTGTATAATGTATTACAAGTAATGATTTAAGAAGGAAATTAATTTTGTAGTAGGTTATAGTAAGTGTTTGGGGAATGAGGGGCGTGGATGGTAGTTCAGCTTAGAGGTTGGAGCATGGAGATATTGGACTCCCCACAATTTCATCAGACAAACTGTTAATAAAGCAAAGCTAAATGCATTAGAACTTACTGCAATAAGAAAGTCTTCACAGTTTCTAAGAAGTAGGAAGTAGAAGTAGGAGGATATTTATAGGGTCTTGGGATCTAGACACAAATGGTTTAAAGGTGAGCTTTTCAATGAAGCAGGTGACAGATTTGGATTAGGAAATTTTTTTTACACAATATTTTTTACAGAATGGTTTAGGTTTGCTGGACACTGCGAGGCAAGAATCTTAAAGTAAGCTGTTTGTCCAGGTGTGCAGACTATTGTCTGAAAAATTGATCTGTAAAGATTTCTTGAAGCAAACAGTGAGGTTAATTTTTTGGTTTATAATCTTATCTTTGAAGTAAAGATTTCTTTGAATGACTAATGCATATTGACACAGATGGTCTTAGTTCTGAGACATAAGTTAAAAGGTTGTTGCTGAATTTTAAGTTATTAAGGCCACGACCAAGGTAATAGCGATTTGATGAGAATGAAAAAACCATTATATAAGGAATTAATGTGATATGTGTGTAGTAAAATAAAAAGAATCTGTTTTCAGGGCCTAAGGGGGTTTATTTTTGAACTTTGGCATTTATTCTTCAAAGATGTCATAAATCTTACAGATGGAAGAGACTATAGAAGTTATCAAAGCCAGAATCCTCTATTTGAGTAAGAAACTCTTTTACAACATCCACATTAAATAGTAGTTGTTGAGCCTCTTTTTCAACAATTCTCATGAGACAGCCAATTTTAGCTTTATTTTTTGGGAAAATGTTTCTTATATTGAGTTGAAAACTATTCCTTTGAAATGCCTAATACTAGTACTCTCCTCCTCACTCCCTGAATCTCATAAAGCAGTGACCCCCAACCTTTTTGGCACCAGGGACCGGTTTCCTTGCTCTCCCGCCTGCCTCTCATCTCCTGCTGTGTGGCCTGGTTCCTAACAGGCCAAACAACCTGGGGGTTGAGGATTCATGTCACAGAGTAAGTGCCTTCTAAGTTTCACATGCCAGACGAACAAATATTTGAGGTGGGTTATCATTCTGGCTTTCCTAGGCAACCTATTTCCAGCTCTTTCAACTGTGATCAGAAGGCAGATTTGTAACTCCTCACCATCCTGGTTACTGTTCTGTCTTGCTTTCTAGTTTGTCAGTGCTACTCTTAATGACTGCAGTGTTCAAGTTTGAATACTATTCTCCAGATGTGTTCTGAACAGGGAGGAGTAGTATTACCTTTATTTCTAAGTATCATACCTATATTAAATAAACAAACAATAACAGAAACAAAGCTTACTTTCTCTTAGCTTTTCTAGTAACTATATCATACAAACTCATGGTTCATTTGGTTTCAGCATTACTAGACACAGCTGAAAATGATAAATAATTAAGTTCCAGAGTGGGGAGTTGAAACTACCAGTTTATGTACATAATACTTGGAGGTATATTTTCCCTGTTTATTAATTTAGAAATGAAAATCTGCTCTTTGCTAAATAGCTATACTGTCTGAAAGTGAATGGTGGAAGAAAGTATTTGTCATGAGTTTAAATAAAAACCATATTTCTGCAAGTTAAAAAAGAAAAGCTAGTGATATTTCTGAAGTAATCCCCCCTCAATGTTAGTGATTGCCAAAAAGAGATTAGAAAAATATTGCCAACAGAAGCTCAGATGAATAGAGCTTTTGGATTCTTATTTTCTTAAATAAGCCTGTGTCCTTTGGTAATTAACTCAGTCAGAGAGAGGTACAATACATTTGACTCTACGAGCCCTCCTTTTCTAAAGCTGAAAACAGCTTTGCAAAGGAGGCAGCATAGAGATTACCTTGTTATTGTTTAACTTAGACCCTAGGACAGGGAAGAACTGCTGAGATTTTTGCTTGTTGATTTCTTATTTTTAGAAATCAGGATGTACATAATATTTGTTAAATTTGATTTGATTACCTAATAATAATGCCATATATAGTAAATAAACAAAGTCTTTATGTAACACGATAGAGCTACCAAACTGCCTTTAAAATGACTCTTGCTTAAGTATTGATAGCTTGCTAATAAAACTTTCCCAGAAGACTGCATTCTAACCTCCTTGAGCATGACTGTATGTTACAGATTAGAAAAACAAGGTCTTTGTATATCTCCTCCAGTACTGCTTCATTCCAGTAGTGATGGCAGGTAGGTCATATTCAGTTAGTCATATTTCTTAGATATTATAGAAGTAGCTTCTCTTTCTGCTTTAATCCCCTTCTTCATGCTCTGTCTTATTTATAATCAAGTAAAACTCCATATTCTTTCCTGCTCATAAAGCTTGACTTTCTGTGCTATGACTCAACAGAGATCGAATTCATAGCATTTATTTTCTACTGTTTGTTTTCTTATATGTTGTAAATTTAGATTTTTTAGATGCCAATTAAATAGTATAAGTTGCTCATATTGTACAAGGTTTAATCTCTCCCAGATTTCTGCAATGAGTCTAACAAAAAGATACCTTTTGTACTTAACTGAATTAGATTGTAATCTAGGGACAGCAACAGTACCTTTAATGTTTCAGCACTCATGACCTAGCATAGTTCTGCATAATGCTCCTTTGAATTTTCAGTAAATAATGAATGGCTATTAAGGCATATATTTATGGTATCTTTTTATGTATATTTCTATATCTGCTGTTTTTCATTTTAGAACCTAGCAGTATTGTTCTCTTTGTATTTATTTTTATCAGTAGGTCAGTTAAAGAAGCAAAAGAAAAGAAAATGTTATTTCTCATGAATAGCATTGTATTTTGAGGTAATTTCCTCAGGAAATAGAGCAAAGAATTTCTATAATGTATAATATTACAAAGGCATTGAATTAGTATTAATACTGGTTCTTAAGTAAGCTAATTTAAAAAGGATCCTTCAATCTAAACTTTCCTAATAAGGAAAAAAGATGTCAAAGTCATAATGTGAATACTTAAAAAGCATTTGAAATATCAACAAAAGCTTTTATTCTAAAATTACGCTTACAAGAGTGTAGAAAAGATAACACTATTATCTTTGTTTTTATAATATAGCCAGTCATGTTGCTTATATTAAAATATGGTCTGTAATACAAGATACTAATACAATGATAAATATTTCGTAACTTGAAAATAAAATCATAATTATGCAGACTTCGGGTCAAGATGGCTGAATAGGTAAACACTGTCTTCACCTCTTCCCATGAACACATCAAAATTTCGCTTAAATTATAGAATTATTATTGAAGACCACCTGCAGACTAGTTGAACAGAAGTCCTGTAACCAAGGATATGAAGAAGAAGCCATGAGAAAACTGGCAGGAGAGGCAGAGCACGGAACGGGCAGGTCCCATACCCATGGTATGGCAATTAAGAATCGGGAAGGCTATCTCAGTTGCAGAGGTTCCCCGCTGAAGAGGAAGGAGTCCCAGCACCACAGCTGGCTCCCCAGCTTGGAGCACCAGTTTTAGAAAGAAGAGCCCTCATCTGGCTGTGAAACCAATGGGAATTCTGTGAGATGGAGGAAGGCTGCTGGAGTGCCAAGTGTTCCTCTGGAGGTGCCAAGCTAGACTCACCCATAGTCTCTCACTCTGGGCTCCAGTGCAGGGGCAGCAGCTCAAAGAGCACCAGGGACATGGGGGAGCGGGGAACTGAATTGACTGGCTTCAGAGCGAAAGCTGGTGGGGTAGGGGTCTGTGCAGCTCTCCCTGGGAACAGAAGCATGGGCAAGTGCCACTGTTCCTTTATTGAGCTTTCCTCATACCTAGCTGGCAGGAACAGGCAGGAACCAAATCTGAGCTTTCTATTAACCCAGTTAACACTATTCACCCATCTTGGTGGCTCCTTGAGAACCTGCCCTACCCAAATGTGTGCCTGGCCCAAGCTGCTTCAGTGGCTTTTCCATAGGAGCAGCCTACCATGGCTCATGCTGTAGACTTTCCTAAAATCTCTCAAAGATTTACAAACCCCTGACAAGCAACATCTGGCCTTGGCATGCCCTGAACATCTTGCTAATTGGTCCTAAGCCTGGCATAAGAGATGACCAGTTTCAACTTGCATTGTGACTCTTATTGGGGGCCCCAAGTCTAGCATAAGCTGTGGCCAGTGGCCATTGTTAGCCTGGAATATAGCATCAACTAAGTGGTCACAAACCACACACAAGAGGTGGCTGGCCTCAGCTCACATTGCAGTGCCCACCAAAGGGTCCTATGCTCAACACTCATGGCAACCAGCCTCAGCTTGTATATAGCTCCTTCCACATGCCTGCAAACCCAGCACATGCAGCAACCAACCACATTTCACTTTGTTGTTCCCACTAGGCAGCGGAAAGCCAGGCGCAAATGGTGGCTAATCTTGACCTGCACTGGAGCCCCTCTTAAGAGCCTCCAGAACCAGCATACCAGTGGCTGATCTTGACCTGCACTGGAGCCCCTCTTAAGAGCCTCCAGAACCAGCATACCAGAGCACCAGCCAACCAGCTCCACAGATGACACACCCAAAGGGTGGACTAGGCTGGCACTAAAGACTCGGTAAAACAACTCCCATTCCATGGAGTCAGCCCCACATAACAGCTTGTCCACTGTGGTCACTAGACTTCACAGTCTGCCAAAGGTCATTCCCACTCACTGATGTGCTAACGGCAGTTGAGGCTCAACTACAACAGGAAGGCACTCCTGGAATATTTGGCTCAGGTGAACAGGGAGACTGTGCCACTGGGCTTCACAGGACACCTACTGCATAAGGCCACACTGCCAAGACTGGGAGATCTGGCCAATCCACCTAACATATAGAAATGAACTCAGGGAGCCAGCCAAAAAGAAGACAAAGAAACATTTCCCAAATGAAAGAATAGGAGAAAATGTCATATAAAGAACTAAATGAAATGAAGACAAGCAATCTACCAGATACAAAGTTCAAAACACTGGTTACTCAGATGCTCAGTGAATTCAGGGAAAGAGTAAAAGAACCCAGTGAGAAACTCAACAAAGAGAAAACATAAAAAAGAAACAGTCAGAAATGAATACAATAACTGGAATGAAAAATATAATTGAGGAAGTCAACACAGATTAGATGAAGCAGAGAATTGAATCAGCGATCTGGGAGACAAGGTAGCAGAAAACACCCAGTCAGAACAGCAAGAAAAAAGAATTTTTTAAAAACGTGGATAGTTTTAAGGGAGTTCCTGGGACAACAGCGAGTGTACCAGCATTTGCATGATAGACATATCAGAAGAGAGAGCAAGGGATTGAAAACCTTCCTAACCTGGAGAGGGAAATAGATATACAAGTCCAGAAAGTGCAAAGAGTCCCAAACAAGATGAACCCAAAGAGGCTCCCACTAAGACACATCATAATTAAAATGCCAAAGGTTAAAGACAAAGAATCTTAAAAGCAGCAAGAGAAAAGCAGTTAGTTACTGACAGCGAAGCACCCATAAGACTATCAGCTGATTTTTCAACAAAAACTTTGCAGGCTGGAAGGGATTGGCACGGAATATTCAAAGTGATGAAAAGCAAACAACTACAACCAAAATTACTCGGCAAGGCTATTATTTAGACTAATAAAAGTGAAGCAGAAAACAATTCAGATCAGTGTATATGCAAGTATAAACTTAGTGGTTCTGACTTATAAATACTTCAGAGTTTCAGATTAGAAAAATATCTATATGGAGCTGAGTGCTATGAAAAGTTTCACTGAGAAAATGGTACTTAATTTAGATGGATAAGTCATATTTAGATTGGTTTAAAAGAGGATAGAAAGCACTCCAAATAGTAGATGATCATATATTAAGATGAGAAAGCAGAAGTGGAAACTGTTAAACAGCAAAGATAGCCTGACTAGATGTTAGATTATATTAAGTTTGGAGAAGTGTCTTACAACCAATGTAATCTATCTTGGAAGGTCAGATATGCAGATTGGTTGCCACTGAAAGAGGTTTTTTTTTTTTTTTTTTTTTTTTCAGAGATATTACCTAGACAGCAATATAGAGTTCTGTTATAAGAGTAAGGAAAGCCATCTGGCAGCTTTTGCCCAAATCCAAGTATGAGATGATGAGAACAAGTACTACTAGAGAAGTTGAATTTTGTATTATTTGGTTATTTCCCAGTTGTCCTTTAGCATATTGAACTAGACTTAGTTAATCGATCTTCTTGCATGTATTTTATATCTTCTTCATTTTTTTTTCCTTATTCCATACCTTTATTTCCTCCATCAGAATTTAGCTCCAGGCAAAACTTATGTAAACCAACTAAATACACCACATCCTAGAGCATAGGAAAAGTACGAGCTAGGTGAAAAAGACTAGCTTTTTGAATGATGATGAAAAATTACCTTTGATGTGTTGGAGCTTTACATGTTATCTCCTTCAGTCTGTATAGTACCCTTATATGAATTAGTCACTATTAGTCCCAATTAGAAGTGAGGAAACTGTGACTCAAAGTGGGTACGTACCTTGGTCAAAGTAGAGTTGCAGTGGAGTCCAGATCTATCCAGCTGCATAGCCTAGATTTACAATCAGTATAATATAGCATGGTGACTCACCTTCATCTTTCTCTTGTTTCAGTCAGTTAAATTTGTAGCTTCCAAATTCAGTTTCCTTAAGAGACTTATCATCATGTCTCCTTTCTATTCAAAAGTCTTCTGTTATTTCTTTATGCCTATAAAATTAAAATTAGGTATAGTTATTTCTTTTATCCAAGGCCCTGCCAAATATAATAACAACCTAAATTTCTAGCCTCATCTCTAACCGCTTCCTTCTTGGGAATCTTATGTGCAGTCCATACTGTTTCTTACTTCAGCATTCCCACTACCTTCCTTTCTAGAGTTTTTCTTCCTTTTACTTTTCTGTTGAAATTTTACTTGGATTTTATCTAGTTCTGATATCTTCCTAGAAACCTTATTTGCTTTTTCATTTTTCCTTTTACTTTTATAGTGCTTTGTTTGCTGCCATTTTTGCCACTTAATTTTTTGTCTTGTATCTTAAGTAATGTGTACTCATATAAACTAGATTATAAACTTAATGGAAGCAGAGACTATGATTTTCGCATTTTTGTGTTGTCCAGTGTAGGGCCTGGTATTTTTTAAACCTAGGTAAAATAAAGAGTAAGAGTGGAAATGAGTTCTGACCTAAAGTGAGCCCTCATTCTGTAGTCAGTGATCATTCTGCTTGCTGGACAACTGGAGTCGAATCTGCTGATTCACTGAATGGCTCAGAAATGCCTACAGCAGGAAAAAGCATTGCTGAGATGATAAAGAAATTACTTTTGAACCTCATCTGTTGTTTTTCCAGTTATGTTCTGGAGATTGCCTGCATAGACCCCCAGGGTACTTGTTAAAATGCAGATTTTAGAAAATGGAATCCAGAAATGTATCTTTGCAGCAAGATTCCAGGTTATTTACTTATTTATCTGAGTGGAATTTCTATAGAAACATTTCACATGTATAGAAAAATGCAAATCATAAATGTGTAGCTTAATTTTCATGAAGAGAACATACCTATATATCCAACACCAGATCAAGAAATGGAATGTAACTTATGTTCCAGAAGCCACTCCATACTTCCCTGGAGTGACTAATCCACCACCTCAACCCACCCACTCAAGGGTATCCTAAGTCTTATGTACCTCTGCTCTAAATCTGGTCTTGTTTCTAGTATTATGGTAATAACAAATAATGCTCCCAAAATGACCTCTTTTTTCTTTTCTTTCCCCTTGTTTTGTTATCTCCCCTCCCTACCAGCTTTCTCTTTTGCAATAAAGTCATGAAAAATATCTTCTGAAGAATTCTTCTCCATTTCTCCTCAATGTTGAACTTCTTAAGCTCTAAGATTACATTTTAGGAGATCTCTCTTCACTTGTAGGATTCTAGAATTAATCCATTAGGCATAGAAGATTCTGCTTTATTTCTTAAACATTTGGAAGATCGAGAAGATAAACAATTTCAAAGTATCTGTGCCATTGATAATTTGCTTTTTTCTAAACCAAAATTTTAGCTAGAAAAGAGGTTACTAGGTCTGAGAAGGAAAAAAAAAAGGTACATAGATATATTTCAAAATTGCTTTAAGCATTAGTTAAGAACTCATTTTTGGAATTTGTGATAGTTTAACATCTTTAGATAAGTTTACTGTATAAGTCTGTTTTACTAAGCAAATTAAAGGTTTTCAAGTTTTTTCTATTTTGCTTAGTTTGTTCAAAAGAATATTTTTTAGTTAACAATAGTACCGTGATTGTTTATATCTATAAGGATAATGCTAATTGCCAGTATATTTTACCTGTTTACTTAAACAAGCATTCTACTTGAGAAATTTTAGTTGACAATTAGAGTTATTCTACTATTTTAGAATCTATTTTAAAATTTATAACTCAGTCCTTCCCTCAATTTGATACAGTCAGGTTTTTACTATATTTTTAGGGACTGAAAGGAAACCATAAACCAGAAATTAACCCTACGAATACATATTGTTGTGATTTGCTAAAGAGAAACATTGCAGTAGCCACCATATGGTATGTTAATTCCAATTAAGTAGGTTAAATTAAAATTGTTCATTCCTTCATTTTTTAACATCTTCAAGAGAAAAAAAAAACTCATTAAGATGAATTACATAGTTTCTATAAATTATTGTTATATATCTTTTTATTAAATTTATTGGAGTGACATTGGTTAATGAAATTATGGAGGTTTTAAGTGTACAGTTTAATGATATGTCATTGTGTGTTCACCACCCAGTGTTAAATTTTCTTCCAATATTGAGATTATGATGCTAAGAGAAATAAGTCAAACAAAGAGTTGAGAACAATATGATTTCAGTCATATGTAGGATATAAAACTGAAAGCAACAAATAAACAAGACAAACAGATAAGGACAGAAAGAGGTTAATGGTTGGTGGGAGGAGGGGAAGGTTGATAAGGGTAAAGAGGATCAAATATATGATGATGTTTTATTTCTTAGTATTGAATATTCTGTCATACGTTTTTTAGAAAGTATTTATTTTCTGTTTTTTACAATATTGAAGACGATGTAACTGTTTCGAAAAATAAGAGTAGAGGATCTTAAAGGACTTTTAAAGGTTATCTAATTCATTCTTCTGTCTTCAGACATGCTAAAAACTTTTTAAGTCCCTTTGTTCAGAACACCCATGCTGTCAATTCTTTTAGCACACTGTCTTCATGTTATCAATTTTCTCTTTAAATTTTATAACTTACCTATTCATTCCACTTAAACTATTCATTTGGGAACTACTTGAAACCTCATCAAAACTTATCATTGAATTCAATTTCTTTTGTTCTCTTATTCCTGCTTATTCTGATCTTTATTCCTTATCTATTTTCTTAGATCTTTTCTATTTTTCTGTTCTATCACCATCTTTTAAGGGACTTAACTGGTCCCACTAGAACACTAAGATCAACTTCAGACTCTTCATTCTCTTTTTTCCACTTATATCCTCCTTGCCAATCCTCATCCCTGTTAAGCTCTACTATCTAGTCGCTACTTGTAAAATGTGGGAAATCGTAGTTTTGATTTCATGTATTACGCATGATTTCTCACTAGTGCACCTCTATCCTAGTCTTCACACTCATCAAATGACCTTATTTCCTATACCAAAAGAGTTGTCTGTGCCCATGAAGTTGCTTCAGACTTCCTGTTTACTCCTCAGTATACTCAGTATCACTCCATTGACAATCACACTAAGTTCACCATGTATTTCTGTGTTGTTAAATCAGATGGACATTTTTCAGTCATTTTTATAATTTTATTTGCCCATGGCATTTGAAGTTATTTTTCTAGATTATAAACTACTTCATGGCAAGAGTAAATATTTTTTCCTTTCTTTAAAAGAATGTATTCATCCACATATAATCCACAAATACTTCCTTGTAAATTCGTAAAAAAATTCAAATAATACAGAACTATATAAAAGAAAATATTTAACCCTCCTTTTCATTACTTTCCTCTCAATCTATAAAATTTGTACCATAGATAACAATAGTTTACAATTTTGTGTGGATCTTTCCACTTGTAAATATATATGTGTGCATAATGTATGTTTTTGTAAGCATTTAAAATTAATTTTTAATAGTCCAAACATGTTGCTATTATTGCTTAAAAGGAAGCTAACGATGAGAACTTCAGCCACTAGTGTCAACAATTAAAATATGAAGAAAATTAATAATTTTTGTTAGTTGGAACATGTATTAGTTTGCTAGGGCTGCCATAATAAAGTACCACACATTGGATAGCTTATACCTCAGAATTTATTTTCTCACAGTTCTGGATGCTAGAATTCTGAGATCAGGATTATTAGTGGAGTTTGTTTCTTTGGAGGCCTCTCTCCTTGGCTTGTAGATGGCTGTCTTCTCCTTCCTGTATCTTTACGTGGTCTTTCTTCTGTGTGTGTGTTTCCTAATTTCCTTTTATAGGGACACCAGTCATATTGGAGTAGGGTCCTCCCTAATGACCTCATATTAACTTAATTAACGTCTTTTAAAGACCCTATCTCCAGATACAGTCACTTCTGAGGTACTGGGGTAAGGAATTCAATATGTGAAATTGGAGGTGGGGATACAATTTAGCCCATAAAAGAACATTCAATTGAAAACATTGTTAAAAATATTTCTCACAAAAATATTGGCACTTACTCATGTTCTTGAAGGAATTTGCCTCCTTATTGAAGCTATAGCAGTTCACAGTTAATAACAGAGTAACTCCTCCTAGCTTGCTCAAATGAATTATCTTTATTGGTGGCATAAGTTGTTTTGAGACAGAGAATGGGCATAAATTACCTTGCACATCTTAAAATATTATTCACATTGAGCGATATCATTGCTAAAAGTGTTCCATTGTTGGGAATACAAGAACAGAATTGTTTTTGTAGCTCTTTACCTCAAACATATTTAATAAAGGATTTGGTTACTTGACCCAGCAGTTCCCAACCTTTTTGGCACCAGGGCCTAGTGCTCCTATGAGAATCTAATGCCTGATGATTTGAGCTGAGGCAATGATGCCAATGCTGGGGAGAGGCTGCAAATACAGATGAAGCTTTGCTCACTCACCCCCTGCTCACCAAATGCTGTGCAGCCTGGTTCCTAACAGGCCAAGAACTGGTAACCGTCTGTGGCCCAGAGGTTGGGGACCCCTGACTTAACCTGTAAAGAAATTTATGTAAATAATAAGTATAGCAAATACAGAATTATCTTGTTCTGAAATTTTTATTTTTGAAACCCAAGTTTATTGAAGCTATTATGCTGTCATCTAAAAACCTTGGAAAAAATAAAATGAATAGCTCTTATAGTTTCTTTCCAGCCCTAAAATGTTTTTATTATGTCAAAATTCTACAATACAATACAGATACTACATTTTGGTTATATTTGGTAAACTATAACTGCTGGAACTGCTTATCAGAGAGACTTTTGAGTTGATAGCTCATAACTTCTCATTAGTATAATTATTCTAGAGCCATGTTGCTATCTTAAAGCATATGGTGTTATTCTAAAGCAGATATTTCAATGCCGAATAAATTCCTGTGTTATACTTCTTAGCATGAATGTTAAATATACAAGTTTTTGTTCTCTACCTGCTAGTTTAAGATTTATTTCACTTTGTTCAATTTTCTTAAAAATCGGTAAAATATCATTTTAGATTTCTCCAGCCATATTGTTTGCTTTAGAACAGTGTTAGCTTCATGATTATAAATGAAAAACTCATAGGAGTGTTTTACTATGTATAGTATTTTCCAAATAATATTTCTTTGAAAATATACCTTTCTTTTGTATTGATATATAATTTATATATAGAAAAATGCAAAGATTATAAATCTGTAATTTGAGTTTCGACTGTACTTAATAGTCTAATGGAAAATTCATGAATGCCCTTACCCCCTAATATGTATTTCTGATTAAGGACAGATCTGATGGATTTCTTACAAATCAGCGAGTTTTAAAAAAAAGCGACAATTAAAAGAGAAATTGCTTTTAGTTTTTGAAGAAGGTATATTTACAGTGCCATACACAATAAATAAAGCAAGTTCTGATTATGATATTTGTAAGCTAATGAGTTTTTTAATCTGTAAAGAAAAAGCCAGCCAATGTTTTACAAGTGGAAGTATATACAACAAAAACAATTTATGTGCAAAAATTAAGTTCATACAAGTGCTCTCTAGTAATACACTGATATACAGATATATTTGTAATACATTAAGTACTAATGATGAAATACACTTTTGAAATCTCTAGAGTAATATGATTTTTTAATTATATGCTTATAATACATACAGATAACCACTAGCAGTTCTAATTAAGGATACTATTATACTCATTTACAAAGGAGGCATCTCAAGCACAGATTCAAATCTTGATCTAATAAATATACAGTATAAAGCACAGTGCCCTCATTTTATTTTGCCTGTGTGATTACATATCTTTTTATGCACATATACTATGTTCCTTTTGAGCAAAACACCATGTTTCATATTTACTTGTTTTTATCATTGTATGAAGTACAGTATCTCTTAAGTACTGGATATTTGTTGGATTGATTTATTGATTGATGGATTGATTGATTCAAAGGTGTTGAATGGCCTATAAGCAATTTAAAATTTTCAAAGGTTTGTGAGCAATAAACTGATTAAACTGGTGATTTTCGAAGATTTAGCTAGAAGTGAGAGATTGAGGAGCAAAGATTGAGAGCTCATAACGTAAGGATGATATGATAAGTACTTAAGACAATCAGTTGTGTCAAGGTAATAGAAAAATGGCAAATTTAGAATAGAAAGTGTTCACTGGCTTTATCATTTAATACAATTTTGACAGAGATGTCAAAGTTGAAACTTAGATCATTAGAAGAATGGTTGTATTGTTGACAGAAGCATGAAAGTCTGGCAAAGATAAGTTAGTTGGGTGGAGAATATTGACATTTGAAAAAATTTTGATTTCAGAGTGTTAGGGCATTCAAGTGGGATATTTCAGTAAAAATATCCAATTAGTAGTTACTCTAGAAGATATGAAAATATACAATTGGCTGGGAATGGGTCTTTCATATAGAAGAGCTGTTGAATACTAGAGTATGAATCTTCCAAAGGAGAAAATGTAAAAAGAGAAGTTTCACAGACAAATAATATAACACATTTCTTTCAAAAGTAAAGTGCATATTACTCTTTTAGTGACCTTTTTAATAAATCCAAATATAATTGAATATGTAGATTTTGTTTAAATTCATGTATTCCCATTTGAATGTAAGTGTTCTTTATTTATATTACTGTAAATACTAAAATATGTTTACTATGAATTTGGTCTTTAAAATAACTAAATTTTTTCCTACACATTGTATCAGCTATAAAGTTATAGTCTTCTTTTGTATAAAATGCACAGGAAACAAAAAATACATCAAAATATATATTTTCAGAATTTATCCAGGATCAGATCTCTTACCACCTGCCATCAACCTGCTTTAAACTACCAGCATCTTCTATCTGTATTATTGTAGTAATCCCTCTCTCCTCTCTTCTATCCTTGCTCCACTATAGTCTGTTCTCAGCATGTATGTTATTCTGCTCAGAACCTTCCTATTATGGCTTCTCATGAGACTCAGAGTGAAATCTAAGTCCTCAGCAACACATTGACCTTACTGTTCATTGAACATATTTCTACCTTAAGGCCTTCATGCTGGTCATTGTTCCCTCTGCCTTGTCTGTATTTTCCCCAAATCAGTATGGCTAACCAATGTCCTTAGTATACAATTTATTTTGTTATTTATATATACATATATATTTATATATTTATCATCTCTCTAGCCCAGCTTCCTGCCCCTCCCCCACATACACAGACATGACTCTTAAGCCCTGTCAAGCTAGAGATATTTGCTCTATTCACTATTTTATCTCAAGTCCCTACATAGGTAACCTTCCATGTTAGACATTTAATAAATATTTGTGGAATAAATATAACAATAGCTAACTTACTAAAGGCTTACTTCACGTCATACCTTTATAAAAGCTTTAAATTATTATAATGACCACACAACTAGAATTCAAACCTAGCAGCCCAGCTTGGAACCACAGCTCCCAACCATTAGAGTGTGGTGCTTCTATTGAAGATAATTGTTATGTTTAGTGCTATCAAGTTTTTATAGTAGAACCAGAGATTGTATATTAGCCTGTTATATACAGACTAATATATACTATACTTCTCATATACCTGGATTCACATGGATAGTATACTGATTAAATATAAAGATGACTTATGTTCATTTGTAGTCTAGAAGTAGTAAGCTTAAAGAAATAGAAAATTACAAGAATTTAATGTCACATTTGGCCGATTAGCAGATTCAACCAATAGCATCCATCATTAGTTAAACACATTCTCACACTTAACAAAATTGGTATAGAAGAAAAGTACCTTAACATAACAAAGGCCATGTACAACAGACCCTCAGCCAACATTGTACTTAATGGTGAAAAACTAAAAACCTTTCCTTTAAGATCAGAAACAAGGCAAGGCTGTCCAATGTCGCCACTGTTAGTCAGTATAACATCAGAGGTCTTAGCAAGTGCAACCAATCAAAAGAAAGATATAAAAGGCATACGAATAAGAAATGAAGAAGTCAAACTGTCACTATTTGTGGATAACATGATTCTCTATATAGAAAACCCTAGACTCCACAAAAACACTACTAGAAACAATAAGCAAATACAGTAAAGTTTCTGGATACAAAATGCTCAAAAATCCATAGCATTCCTATACTCTAATAATGAACTGTCAGAAAAAGTGGGAAAAATAATTCCTTTTGCAATTGCAACAAAAAGAATAAAATACCTAGGAATAAATCTAACGAAACATGTGAAGGACCTATATAATGAAAACTATATGACCCTATTAAAAGAAATCAAAGAAGATACAAAGAAATGGAAAGATATTCCGTGTTCTTGGATTGGAAGAATCAACATAGTTAAAATGATCATATTACCTAAAGCATTAAACAGATTTAATGCAATCTCCATCAAAATCCCGTTGGCATTTTATAAAGAAATAGAACAAAAAATCATTAGATTCATATGGAAGCACCCAAGACCCTGAATTGCCAAAGCCATCCTGAGCGAAAAGAACAAAGCTGGAGGCATCACTCTACCCGACTTCAAATTGTACTACAAAGCGACAATCAAAACAGCATGGTATTGGCAGGAGAACAGACACA
>NW_011888889.1:3427697-3439627 GCF_000151845.1 Pteropus vampyrus | reverse complement strand
CTCATATACTGCTTGGTGGGACTGCAGATTGGTACAGCCACTATGGAAAACAGTATGGAGGTTCCTCAGAAAACTAAGAATTGATCTAGCATATGATCCAGCAATCCCTCTACTGGGTATTTACACCAAAGACTTGAGAACATATATGCAAAAGGATAATTGCACACCAATGTTCATAGCAGTATTATTCACAGTGGCCAGGATGTGGAAGCAACTGAAGTGTCCTACGGTAGATGATTGGATAAAGAAGATGTCGTGTGTGTGTGTACACACACACACATACACACATGAATATTACTCAATCATTAGAAGAGATGAAATACTGCCATTTACAATACAGTTGGATTTCAAGATAATCATGCTAAGCGAAATAAGGCAGACAGAAAAAGTTGAAAACCACATGATATCACTTATATGTGGAATATTAACCTAAAAATAACAAATAAACAGGAAAAACAGACAAGAACAACAGACCAATAATTACCAGAGGGTAGGTGGGAGGGGGTGGGAGATGAGGTAAAAGGAGTCAAATATGTGGTGACAGAAAGAAATCTAACTGTGGGTGGTGTACACACAGTGCAATATATATATATATGCCTTACTGTTGAGTTGTATACCTGAAACCTACTGGATTTCATTAACCAATGTCACCATAAATAAATAAATACACAAACAAACCCATTCTCAAGGCCTGCAAAGCCATGGTACTGTCAACTGTGTTATATGGGTCTAATACCTAAATCCTTATCAGTATCATTTTCATTGCTCAGACAGGTTTTATTTATCATACTATCATACTATATTTCACATCAAATGTCAAGATGAAGTCTGATGTCAGAGATTTAGAGGCAGTGATCTTCCAGACTTGCTCATCAGAATGCAGTGGTCCTGGACATATGGAGAAAATAGATGACACTGGACTTGTAATGCAATTGGCATTAGGTGAACTTAGAGAAAGTGTCATAAGACAATATATGAGAAGTTTTAAGGATGTAAACTAAAGCTATGTGAAGAACTGGATTAGAAAAACTGTCATAGCAGGTAGTCCAGCATGATGTAATGGAACTTAGACTCAGCAATATTTTGCTCATATTGCAATCAATTAGGCAGTGACATGAATAAATACAAAGTACAAATAATGATAAGAGGATGATCGAACGGATATGCTAAAAGGTTTTTTATTAAGGAATAATTGCCTGGTCACCCAGGGTATTTGTCATCTTTGTGAATATGTTTACATATATAGAATTATAGCATTTACTGAGAATTGGAGATATTGACATTCGTTTTTACAGATACACCAAAAAAAGAAATATTAGAGACAGACTGTGCTTCAAAAGACAGTGATGTTTATTTTTTGTTTAAATACATTTTATAAGTTTGCTTGATAACATCTTTTTATCACCTAATAGCCCCATAAGTAACAAAAAATGATTTGTACCAGGCAAATGAATTATAGAATTACAGAGAAACTTTGTTCTTAATGCACTTCTTAGACCAAACACGAGTGTAAAAATTTGGTGCTATAAAACGAATGATTTTATTTTTGACAGAGTATGATTTAAATTTTATGCTGCATTATTTTTGTTCTTGTCCTTGCATTTTGGATCTACATTTATAATAATGACATAAGAATATTAATCTTTCTTGATGTTTGTTTTTTTCCCCTGAAGTTAAAATTAAAAAGGACAAAAAACCCCACCCATTTTGATTATATTATACTTTTTACATATACCTGATGTGACAGAGCTTCCAAAGCTTTTGCATTATAAATTTACATATTCAGTATTTCTCACATTTAAAGCTATTCAGTTGGATGCTAAAATGCTGTAGAATATAATGACTTTTAATTTTGAACTTTTTATTATTTTAGTTACAAAAGAAAATTCTATGAGTAATTATAGTATGTATTTCAAGTATTCTTTTGTTATTGAATAAAATAAAATCTATAATAAGTCTAGAAATGTGTTGTTATTAAGAAAATATGAATTACTAAAATTACTTAGAAGATGAGTCATAGAACCTTTTAAATTTTGGCTGTAGACTTGGAAGAAGTTCTTATTATGTTGTCGTATTTTTATTTTCTTAACATTTTGAAAATACAGTAGGTGTGAGAAGCTCTCTCTTTTATTGACCATATTACCAGATTTATTCAAAAACTAAAAGATGCAAAAGAAAAAAAAAGTAAAAGATGCTTCTCCAAACACAGTTTATCCCCAGTAACTGTCTTACTAGTGTCTGAGGCTTAAGGTTGTTTTATATTATCCCAGGAGTGTACCCGCCCTACATTCTTTGTTCTTATTAGCTGACCTTCTAGGGAGGAACAGTTATTATTGACTATTTCAGCATATTCTTCTTAAGATTTCCTTAATACTGACTGGAGATTGTGGGTTTTTTTTGTTGTTCTAACTCACTTTTTTCCCTACTTAAAATACATGGACTACCAGTCTTATTGACACTGATTCAGGTAAAGCTCATAAGGCAAGAGATTTCTCCACTGTATTATCAGGGCTGACAACTTTTGTGGAAAAGGGCTTCAATAAGACTGAGCACACCCTACCTAGCCTGCAACCTTGACAATATCCAGAAACTGTCGACAGCTTCATGACTGGATAGCACACTTGGTTCTTTCATTTCCAGTAAGCTCAGTTTTTGACTCTCTGTAACTTTTACCATCGGTCTAATAATACTCTGCAGAATCTCTCACAGTAGGGATACTTGAGGTTTTAGACATTTGCTATGATATTATCTGTTGCTCACCTGCCTGATAAACCACATGTAGTTTCTTCTGTTGCTTGGGTTGAATGTGGAGCCAGCACTCTTATTATAGGCTTCCATCTATGGAGCTCTAAACTTATACATTTGTAATAGCAATTCTTTTATTATTTAAAAAAAAAAACTAACTTCTTACTAGTTAGATGCTTTCTCTGAATACATAGCCTTTCTGACAGCTTTTACAGGATTACACATTTCCATCTTCCCACACGACCTCTTGTAAAATATAGATATAAAGAAATGGCTTTCAGCTAATAAACTGTCAATTTCTGGTGCTATCACAGACCTGTTGTATTAGAATCTCCATACCTGGGGTCTAAGAATCTGTTTTTTTAAACAAATATCTCTAGGGAATTTCATGCACACCCGTTTTTTGAGAATCGCTGACTTAGGTTGAGTGGTCAATCTTTTAACCTCAAGGAGGATAGGAAAAATTGAAGAAATCCTTTTTGGAGTATGACCAGGACAATAAGTTCAACTGGAATAAGGCTAAAAGATGTCCTAAAACTGCAGTTAACGAGAGAGCAGTGGCTTATTGCTAACAGCTGACGGAGACAAAATAATTTGAGTGGGAAGCAATCAGATTTATCATGAACTGTTTTATGTCTATTATAATCATTTTTTAGTTTAAGCCAAATATTTAATGAAGTACTTAAGAATTTCAAGCATGAGATACGTGTAGTCTGTGGGGAAATCAAACAGTGACAATCTTTGCCACCTGGATGTAGATAATACCTATTAATATCTCTTCTTTCAGGGAAATCCAGAAGGACATGGCCTAGCTATTATATGATCTGTATCACATATGCCATTTGGTGTAGCAGTTTAGCAAGAACTAGTGCTAACTCAGAGAAGCTGATGTAGGTTGATGAATAAAACAACCCCTAAGGAAAGAGCTAGAAATGTATAAGTATGAAGAAACAGAGAAATCTTTTATTAGAATGTCAGAGAGATAAGTACCTTGCGATTTCAGCGTGTTTTGTTCAGGAACAGTGGTGACCCAGGATACTTGTTTTGCCATTAGCACAAGAGAAGCCTGCCTGCCTGCCTTCTCTCACACTTTGTTTTTAATAAAGACTCCATTGATTGGTTCCATCTTAAGCAGGATTATAGTATCATACAATGGGAAGATCATAGGAGGCCTTTAAGTATCTCTATTAATTTTAGCACTAAATAAGATAATGTGTCTCAACAGTTTAAAAGAATCCTTTCCTGGACATTAATATTCCCAGAAAGAAGCTGAAAGGAAATAAAGATTATTTCATTTCAATGTGCTGGGTACCTTAGGGCACAAAGGAGACTCAGGACTAGGGTGTAACTACTGCATTCCTACTAATTTAACATATTTACTTGGAATTACGTGGCCAGGAAAAAAAAAAAAAAAGACTGATTCTGTTATACACAAAAAGTTGGATCCCTCATTTTATAGAGGCTATAATCAGGAAAGCAGTGGCTCATCTACTGGCAAATCTTAAAGCACCAAGATTAACTTCAAAGACATAAGTTTATTTAAAAGCAATGAGGCAACCCTTTTGACTATTTTGGAAGTGCTGTCAAAGAAAATACAAGATTTTTATCCATATTCTGTTTTTATGTTTATAATAAATTATCATGTTTCTTTTTTTCTGCTATTGCAATACTTTTGCAAAGAAGAATCATATGTTAGATGATTGAGAGATTATCACTTAAAAGATTTTCTTAAATTTCAAGTGTCTGTTTTCCTTGTACTGGGAGGCAGCAAATAAGGGATAAAAAAAGCTAAACAGATTCTCATAGGTAATTTTTCATAGTGTATGCAAAAAAGATGAAAGAAAATGGATAGAAAGAAAAAGTATATGTCATTTCATACTGATTTGATTCAAACTGCATGAAAAGATTGAGAAGAATGAATTCCTCTAGATAGTGAAAGATAACAGCAGTGTTTCTTCTGGCTGCTGACAAGCTCTTGGTTCATTTTGTAATCATGTAACTTCAAAAGAAAGAAGGGACCAAAAGCCCTTGAACTAAGACAAATTATTTGGTTATACCCAACAATATCTAATCCTAGTTTCATTTGCATTGTTCTTGGTGTCATAAGTGATTATTTTTAAATAAGTTACAGTTTTTAAAATGATTGAAACCACTTAACTCTCTCTAGGATTGGCTAAGCACACTTTTTTTTTTTTCTAGTAAGAAACATACGCCAAAGCAAATAGATGCCAGTATATATTTTGTCAGTGAATGAGGGAGAAATAACTAATTCGAATCTTGTGTATTATTGCCTTCAAAAGAGTTATTTCCTGGCTTGTGTTACTGAAAAACATTTTGTACTTCGCTTATTTATCTTAATATTTGGTTTTGCTCCAACGCACATTTAACTAAAACAGTCTTTGTTAGGGTTCATCAAACAGGTTATTTGTTTATATATTGCTTTTGCTCAAAGGATGATAATTTTTATATCAGATTGGTATATGAGACTTGAATAAGAAATTTTTAAAAATTATTCATTGGCAGAAGAATTTAACCTAGACATCATCTGTTATTAACAGAAGGCATAAACTTTGTTTATAGATGTTATGCTCATCTTTGAGTCACATGACTAAAATAGAGTAAAATTTTGAAATTCATTTGACTCTCGGATAGTAGTGATGATAATAATGATAGATAACATTTATTGACTGCTTTTGGGTTTTAGGCGTGATACTAAGTATTTTACATACATTACCTAATTCGCTTCTCACATTTTTTAAAAATTTTATTATACAGTTAAACAACGTTCAAGGTCACATTTGTGGCAGATCCAAGATAGGGATACCAACTCAGGCATTTCGATTGAAATCCATTTTATAACCTTTTATACTACCCGGTTTTCGTGGTAAAATCAATTTCTGTGTCTTTATTTCATAGTTTAGGAAGCTGAGACCCAAGTGATTGGACTGACCAAGATTAACATCTAGTTTCTTAAATTGAATGGATATTATCAGTAGAAACTGAGACTCTCAACTTTTAAGTTCAGTGTGCTTTACATTACTACGGCTGCCTTTTCAGACAACAACCTTTTGGTCCACATTGGCCATTATTATTTTCAAAACATTAAGTGCATGAAAGGATTCCTTAATGATTACTCACTATGCATAAAATTAAAATAATATTGAAAAAGCAGAACATAATGACTGATATTACCTTCCAAGAATTTAGGAATAAATTAAAGGGAATGATGTTTCTTTTATCTACTAGCATATACTTTATTTAGTTTCATATTCATTTTCTTTTCTAATACTGTTATGTAAGAGGTATTAGAATTATTGTATGGACAATAAGTTCAACTGGAATAAGGCTAAAAGATGTCCTAAAACTGCAGTTAACGAGAGAGCAGTGGCTTATTGCTAACAGCTGACGGAGACAAAATAATTTGAGTGGGAAGCAATCAGATTTATCATGAACTGTTTTATGTCTATTATAATCATTTTTTAGTTTAAGCCAAATATTTAATGAAGTACTTAAGAATTTCAAGCATGAGATACGTGTAGTCTGTGGGGAAATCAAACAGTGACAATCTTTGCCACCTGGATGTAGATAATACCTATTAATATCTCTTCTTTCAGGGAAATCCAGAAGGACATGGCCTAGCTATTATATGATCTGTATCACATATGCCATTTGGTGTAGCAGTTTAGCAAGAACTAGTGCTAACTCAGAGAAGCTGATGTAGGTTGATGAATAAAACAACCCCTAAGGAAAGAGCTAGAAATGTATAAGTATGAAGAAACAGAGAAATCTTTTATTAGAATGTCAGAGAGATAAGTACCTTGCGATTTCAGCGTGTTTTGTTCAGGAACAGTGGTGACCCAGGATACTTGTTTTGCCATTAGCACAAGAGAAGCCTGCCTGCCTGCCTTCTCTCACACTTTGTTTTTAATAAAGACTCCATTGATTGGTTCCATCTTAAGCAGGATTATAGTATCATACAATGGGAAGATCATAGGAGGCCTTTAAGTATCTCTATTAATTTTAGCACTAAATAAGATAATGTGTCTCAACAGTTTAAAAGAATCCTTTCCTGGACATTAATATTCCCAGAAAGAAGCTGAAAGGAAATAAAGATTATTTCATTTCAATGTGCTGGGTACCTTAGGGCACAAAGGAGACTCAGGACTAGGGTGTAACTACTGCATTCCTACTAATTTAACATATTTACTTGGAATTACGTGGCCAGGAAAAAAAAAAAAAAAGACTGATTCTGTTATACACAAAAAGTTGGATCCCTCATTTTATAGAGGCTATAATCAGGAAAGCAGTGGCTCATCTACTGGCAAATCTTAAAGCACCAAGATTAACTTCAAAGACATAAGTTTATTTAAAAGCAATGAGGCAACCCTTTTGACTATTTTGGAAGTGCTGTCAAAGAAAATACAAGATTTTTATCCATATTCTGTTTTTATGTTTATAATAAATTATCATGTTTCTTTTTTTCTGCTATTGCAATACTTTTGCAAAGAAGAATCATATGTTAGATGATTGAGAGATTATCACTTAAAAGATTTTCTTAAATTTCAAGTGTCTGTTTTCCTTGTACTGGGAGGCAGCAAATAAGGGATAAAAAAAGCTAAACAGATTCTCATAGGTAATTTTTCATAGTGTATGCAAAAAAGATGAAAGAAAATGGATAGAAAGAAAAAGTATATGTCATTTCATACTGATTTGATTCAAACTGCATGAAAAGATTGAGAAGAATGAATTCCTCTAGATAGTGAAAGATAACAGCAGTGTTTCTTCTGGCTGCTGACAAGCTCTTGGTTCATTTTGTAATCATGTAACTTCAAAAGAAAGAAGGGACCAAAAGCCCTTGAACTAAGACAAATTATTTGGTTATACCCAACAATATCTAATCCTAGTTTCATTTGCATTGTTCTTGGTGTCATAAGTGATTATTTTTAAATAAGTTACAGTTTTTAAAATGATTGAAACCACTTAACTCTCTCTAGGATTGGCTAAGCACACTTTTTTTTTTTTCTAGTAAGAAACATACGCCAAAGCAAATAGATGCCAGTATATATTTTGTCAGTGAATGAGGGAGAAATAACTAATTCGAATCTTGTGTATTATTGCCTTCAAAAGAGTTATTTCCTGGCTTGTGTTACTGAAAAACATTTTGTACTTCGCTTATTTATCTTAATATTTGGTTTTGCTCCAACGCACATTTAACTAAAACAGTCTTTGTTAGGGTTCATCAAACAGGTTATTTGTTTATATATTGCTTTTGCTCAAAGGATGATAATTTTTATATCAGATTGGTATATGAGACTTGAATAAGAAATTTTTAAAAATTATTCATTGGCAGAAGAATTTAACCTAGACATCATCTGTTATTAACAGAAGGCATAAACTTTATGTTTATAGATGTTATGCTCATCTTTGAGTCACATGACTAAAATAGAGTAAAATTTTGAAATTCATTTGACTCTCGGATAGTAGTGATGATAATAATGATAGATAACATTTATTGACTGCTTTTGGGTTTTAGGCGTGATACTAAGTATTTTACATACATTACCTAATTCGCTTCTCACATTTTTAAAAAATTTTATTATACAGTTAAACAACGTTCAAGGTTACATTTGTGGCAGATCCAAGATAGGGATACCAACTCAGGCATTTCGATTGAAATCCATTTTATAACCTTTTATACTACCCGGTTTTCGTGGTAAAATCAATTTCTGTGTCTTTATTTCATAGTTTAGGAAGCTGAGACCCAAGTGATTGGACTGACCAAGATTAACATCTAGTTTCTTAAATTGAATGGATATTATCAGTAGAAACTGAGACTCTCAACTTTTAAGTTCAGTGTGCTTTACATTACTACGGCTGCCTTTTCAGACAACAACCTTTTGGTCCACATTGGCCATTATTATTTTCAAAACATTAAGTGCATGAAAGGATTCCTTAATGATTACTCACTATGCATAAAATTAAAATAATATTGAAAAAGCAGAACATAATGACTGATATTACCTTCCAAGAATTTAGGAATAAATTAAAGGGAATGATGTTTCTTTTATCTACTAGCATATACTTTATTTAGTTTCATATTCATTTTCTTTTCTAATACTGTTATGTAAGAGGTATTAGAATTATTGTATGAAACAAAATACACTAATTTTTATTTTCAAATATGTTACTTGAAATGAAGAGTTATTCGTTTTATTTATATTATGCTATGCAAACTTCAAATCATCTAATTTTCTGAATAAAATTGGCTTTTAAGTCATGGTAATGCACTTTCTGATAAAGTAATATTTCTGAATCATTCTTTTTGATTTTAGTTCATATGCTCTAAAAAGTGTTCAGTGGACTGGACAGATGAGGAACATTTATATTAATGGTTTTGTCGAACCATTTGTCTTCATGGAAAAAAACAGATATGTATCTACTATGAAAGGACATGCAAATTTTCTTGACTAGTCATCAGATCTTGACTAGTCATCATGTATTTATAACCATAAATACATTATGGTTATAAATGCAAGTTAAATATATATTAAGGATTAAATTACCATTAGCTACTAAAATCTCTTATCAAAATTAGTAAAAATCAGAGGGGGAAAGAATATAAATGAATATATATGCTAAAGCTATAAAGGAACCATTACTTATTACGTTTATAAAGAATTTTGAAAGTACATGTATCAGTTAAATACAGAATTTTAAGAAGAACTTAAAAATGTGAACCTTAGTTCTGTCGTAATTAAATCGTTACATTGCTTTATATGGCTGCTTAAGTGAAAGATCCTTTTCTAGAGTCAGTGCTTAAGACCTCTGGAATGCTTATTTGTCCTTTTATGTTTGTGTTTGCTTGTATGGCTTTCAGTATTTGCCAAAAATATCTGTTACAGCTTGGTAGACAAAATATGTTCTCAAAGTTTGAATGTGTAAACTCATGAGAACATTGTTTTTTGAAGTTTTTTATTTTGTTTTTGTTACACTGGATCTTCATTGCCTAAATCAGTGCCTGGTACATAATAATTGTTCAATAAAAATTATTAAATGAATTCTAGTTTATTAAATCTTCAAGTCTTTTGTAGTATCTGGTCTTAAAGTGATTTTGATAACTAAAGAAGATAGACAAAAGTCAAATGTTAGTACAGGTTCCTGAATATCATCTTTATATCATTTCAACACAATAAATTCACCTTTGATAATAAAATGAATTTCTGAATGGCATTTCAGTATGCTCATCTAATGTTTAGAAGATAAAAATTGTCTTGGAATAGAGACTTTAAAATGATTTATCCTTGATTATTTTTGATTACCATAGGTACTTAACATGACTATCTTCATTGATTTTTAGGACAGTATTTTGAGGAATATCTTCCTATTTCTATTAAACAAGAGGTATTTGAGGTTAAGTAATTTGTTCACGATAACACAACTAGCAAGTAGCAGATTAGGGATTGCCTATGAGCATTTACTGTGTACTGCCTCATATATACAAAAAGCAAACCACAAGTGTTACAGATTTGTTACGGTAAAATAAGCCTCTGAGGACCAAGTGTAGAATTTTTTAAGCTAGCTGTTTTGTTTTGTTTTGTTTTGTTTAAATTAGAGATATGTAGGTTCTTTGGTATTTTGAGGAAGCAGATAATAGATTGAATATTTTCTCACATATTTGAGAAAGAATTGAAGGGTTCCCGTAATGTAATGATAGAATCTAATTAGCTTTAACAGGATTAATCTGATAATTAGACTATAGGATAGCAGAGAGGAGAACAAAGGAGGCTATTGCAGTAATCTAAGCAAGAGATGACTACTTGGACAAGACAGTAATCTGATATAATCAATCAGGTTCCTTTGTCAGGGCCTCCTAGAAGTGGTAACAAGTGTTTGAATTTGGAATGGATTTTGAAAGTAGAGTTAACAGTCAATGATTGGTGATATGGGAAGGAGAGAAAAGACTGAGTCCAAGGTTTTGGCCTAAATAACTGGAAAAATTAAGTTGCTCTTTCTGAGATAGAAAGGGAGGCACATCATAAGTTTGTTTTGACCATTTTGAGTTTTATACTTCCAAGTGCAGTCTATTAATGACTATTAGATTACAAGTGGAGGTGGATACATATCAGACCAGTACACAAGTCTAAAATGACTGCGCTGAAGAAATAAATGTAGGAATCATCAGTATAGAAATGATAATTAAGGTCATGGGATTGGATGAGAACACCTAGGAAGGTTAAATATAGAGAAGAAGGTTAAGTCTATGTAGCTCTGAGTTACTCCAGAATTTAGTTAGGATGATGAGAGGGAACAGCCACAGGGCCTGAGGAAGAGGAGCCAGTAAAGTAGGAGAATCCAGAGTGGCAAACTAGAAGTCAAGTGAAGAAAATATTACGAAGAAAATATCACATGCAGCAGAATCTTCAGACTGATCAAGCAGGACTGAGATCCGACCATTGACTGGATTTGAAATGTGGAAGTCTGTTGGTAACTTTGACCAGAGAAGATTCAGTTACTTAAACCAAAAAGTTTTGAAACCACTCACCTAGAAAATGTCTGAAGTTCTTGCTTCTCTATTTTTTTAATTTTAATTTTTATTCATTCATTTATTTATTTATTGCCTATAGCACCTGGTCTTCCTAGGTGGTCTCCCATCCAAGTACTAACCAGGCCCAACCCTGCTTAGCTTCCAAGCTTGCTTCTCTAAATTTGTGATTCTAATATAGATATACTACTCTGTAGTCACTATATAAATCTAGGCATACTGTCCAGTATTATTATATTCAAATATTTTAGTCTTATAAATGTTGACTTGAATTACTTTAATGGTCATCATTTAATTACGTGATTGCCAGATAAAGCTTTTACAAAATGTTTCACTTGATTTCCTTCCTTTTGATAAGTGACTATAAAATGGTGGAAAAGGCACGTACCCTGGAGGTCATCAGACCTGATTTCAGTCCAAATTTCACCAATTACTAATTTTGCAATCTTAAGCAAATTAGTTAATTTATCTAAGTCCCAGTTTCCTCACTTGGAAGACGACATGATGATAATTATTTTACATGGTTGTTAAGATACAATGGGATAATGTATATGAAGCATCCGGTCAAATGTCCAGTAAATAACAAGGTAGTATATAGAATAAGAGCTCAGGATCTGAAATTAAAGAGACTTGATTTCAAATC
>NW_011888889.1:3423822-3426322 GCF_000151845.1 Pteropus vampyrus | reverse complement strand
TTAATAATTATTTTATGTAAAAGAATTATAAATAGCTTAATAGATTTTTCCATTTTTATCTTCATGACATAAATAAGACTACAAAATTTTAAAAAACAACTGAAAAAATTTGCTTTTCCCCAGATTGTAATTTTTGCTTCTTTGTCTTATTTTGTTTTATAGAGCTACATTCATGGAAGCAGCCAGGCTCAATTCGTGGCAGAGTCACACATTATTCTGGTACTGAGTATCCTTTAAAATATTGATGGATTGAAATAGACAAACTAAAGCGTGTGCTATCAACTTAAATTTTTTTTCCTGATAACAAATACCAAGACTGTAAGAGACATTAAAGTTTAAACTTTATTATGTGACTAATTTCCTAATTTCTATGCTACTTATTACAATATAATTTTTGTTTTTATTCTGAATCATTAACAGACTATAATTTTCTCTTTTCCTGGCTATTGAATTTCAAAATATAGCTTCTGTTGTGCATTGATTTTCTCTGGCTAGAGTTTTTGCAGAGTTTGTATGGTTTCTCTCATGAGATTTTAATGGGGAGAAAAAAGTATTTTATAGTATGTAAAGCAAGATGAAAAACATTATCTTGGTACATTATGTTTAAGGGATTAAATATTTTGATCAGTCAGAAGAGGAAGATATAGGATAGTTAGAAATCTCTTTGAAACATACCAGACTGTGTTATGAATCAGACAGATAATACAGTCTAATTTATGGTTTGGAGGTAGAAGGGTCAAGAAAAAGATACCAGGATAGGGAAGAGGTAAGGTTCAAGTGTCTAATTAAAAACAAACTGAATATAGAATGAAGTAAAGCTCTTGTTGAGTAAACAACTGTAGTTTGAGGGAACATTGATGTTTTTTTGAGTCTTCTGAATGCTTGACCTTGGAAATGGAGCTTGAAAAGTTGTAAGACTTCATTTTATATTGCAGGAGAACAAAACACTGTCTGAAACTCAATGAGCAACACTGACGGTCTTCTTCCCCTGTATCAGTTCTCAACATTTTTATTCCTTCCACCCTTAACCACACATACTTGGGTGCATACATGGAATTGTGCATATCTGCAGCCTATTTCTTGCTTGCATTTATTCAATTACCCATTTGCTTTATGGCTTCAAAATTAAGAAGCCACTATGATCAATATTTTTTGTTCTAGTTTGTCTTATAGATTGGAATTAGAAATACCTATATTGAGTAAACATTGTCAAACTTTGTGATCTTCATCAGTTAACTACCAGATTTCTGTGTTCAAATTTAATATGGTAAGAGATTAATACTTTCTGCATATTGGAAGAGCATTAGGTGAGAAAATGAAATATTTGCAAATGTTTATAGGAACATCTCCATATTAAAAAAGGTATAGTCAAGGCCATATTTACTCTTATAACTATATAAATGTATTTATTAAGCAAAATACATTTGCATTAAATTACTGTAGTAGAAAAACAATATTTCTTGCAGGTAACTTTTTAGCTCTTTATATATATTTTTCTATCCTGTTTTAATCTGTGATGTAGGATTTTAGCAACATACTTTATTCAAAGTAGCTAGTTTATTAAACACATTGGGAGTCTGTAGCAAAAGGAATGAAACCTGTGTTAAGACCATCATTCCATTGTACGGCAAGAATTCTCCAAGGTTTCATTTCATGGCTCACTGACTTCAAGCTGAGATTTAGGATGCAAAGAAATTTCACAAGCAGTATTGTCTTCCATATAGATTTTTAACAGGAATACCTAAAAGAATTAGAAGTCTCTATTCTCTTTACCAGTATTTGCTGCTTTATTTCTTCTGTTATTTTTATTTTAAGACATCTATGAAAAAAGAAAATTTCTTGTAAAACAGTAGACTCATTTAAAAAGTTAAAAAGAAGCCCTTATGTAATAACTTCTGATTTTACTTTTCTTTGGCAGTCTACTAATTTTTAACTCACCATGTATTTTTTTTGCAATTTCTGTATTATATTCTCTTATACAAAATATATAAATAAATAAATTGTAGATAATTACTTTTTGTTTATCTGTAGAGACCATTTCTGTCTTTTGGTTTTCTCCTCCTGATTTAGTAAGCCAGATAATTAGATGCAATTGCTATATACAAAATTTTGGGGGGCGGGGGAAAAACCTAAGAAAGAGCAGATGGAGTTAGTTGCTTGATGTCAGAGGTTACAGATTTATATATACTAAGAATAAGATTTTTCTTCCTATTAGTACTATTTATTTTCTCAGTGCCTTATTTAGGAAGGAAAAAAGCACAATCCTAAGTAGGCTACAAGACAAAACTATATAAAAATAACATTATGACATTTTAATATAGAAATGTGAACTCTCAGAAGACCTTATGTAATACTTTCTATTTTCTCAGTAAAAATTTACTTTTCTTTCATTTATTTTTCATTCAGTTATGTTTCGATACCTGATGCAAATAAAATATTTGCTATTTACAAGAAAGTAGACTGATAGAAAAATAATTGTAATTCAGCACGCAAATGCTAT
>NW_011888889.1:3402779-3423772 GCF_000151845.1 Pteropus vampyrus | reverse complement strand
CAGATGGAGTTAGTTGCTTGATGTCAGAGGTTACAGATTTATATATACTAAGAATAAGATTTTTCTTCCTATTAGTACTATTTATTTTCTCAGTGCCTTATTTAGGAAGGAAAAAAGCACAATCCTAAGTAGGCTACAAGACAAAACTATATAAAAATAACATTATGACATTTTAATATAGAAATGTGAACTCTCAGAAGACCTTATGTAATACTTTCTATTTTCTCAGTAAAAATTTACTTTTCTTTCATTTATTTTTCATTCAGTTATGTTTCGATACCTGATGCAAATAAAATATTTGCTATTTACAAGAAAGTAGACTGATAGAAAAATAATTGTAATTCAGCACGCAAATGCTATATTCAGTGCTCGGAATAAGCAAGGAAGGAAGGAGTACCGCAATACCCAGGAAAGCTGAACTGACGTTTAGCTTGGTTTTGATACAGTAATAAAAGAAGTTTCCCAGAGGGAGGATGAAGGAGGGAGAATATTCTGATAGATGGTACAACAGATACAAAAACATAAATTGAGAGAGAATATTCACAAATTGTGAAGAGGAGATTGATGAGAGGTTACTTTGGCTGGATAATGAAAATCTTCTCATGCCTTGCTAAGAAATTTGAACCTTATCTGAATTCACCTAGATACAGTCTATATGTGCCAGTGGATATAGGACACATGAGTTCTAGAATTGGCTTTACTGTCAACTATATAAACTCTGACCTGTCCCTTAATTCTCCACATCTAAGTTCTTGGATCTCAAGAAGATAACATGAGAATAAGTGTCAGTTGGAAGTAGATGTGCTCATTTAAAAGGCAAGGGTTATAGTAGCAATAGTAATAATGTAAAAATATACATATATATATTCTAATAAAGGTCATGTTTTCTTTTCCTATGAGATAAAACATTTGTTTTCCATTTATTACGAAAGTGTGTTTTACTCCACATTAGTTTTCAATCTGTAATAGAGAAAAAAATATTTTTTTTTTATTTTAATGTGTTATATCTAAAGAGAAACACATTATAGAAGAGAATTAATGATGGATGCAAGTTGAAGATAATTTTAGATTTAGATCCCTTTAAGTCTTCTATAATGTAATTTTTTTTCAACATCTATTCTCATTTATCTTTAAATTGACAACCCTGATACTCTGTAGGAACTACAATAAACTTAACATCATGTGCAATTGAGAGTGGATTATAATGTAATGCAAATGTATGTTATTAGTTCATTGGTATGCCCAGTGCTTCTGGGTATTGTATATAATTTACACAAATAGCAGCTTCGGCTTTATTCAGGATCATGTCAATATTTTGACTCTTTAAGCAGTAAGATGGTAATTGACAGAGCAGCAGAGAAACTATAGAGCGTGCTCTGTAGTTGAAGTATATATTGCTACAAGTGTGCAAAGTAATAGATGAACTAGATCAGGTTGTGTGTGTAGGCATAGGCATTAACAATCTCAGAACAAGTTTCAGAAACATTACAATGTATTCATTACATATATACATTTCTTACTGTAATTTAATGTTGGCACTCTTCAGTGAGGCACTGCGAAATGGCTACAGCCATCAGTTTATAGGCAGAAAAGCATGTTATTCCAGAGTTAGACATAGAACTTCTCAGATTTGTAGGGGCTTCCATTAGTTATTTAGCCTTCTACCCAATGAAGTCCTGAACGTCAACTCTGACGTGTGATCATCTAGCTTTTTTCTGTCTAAAATTCAGTTCTCTATCTAAAAAATTTTGTTAATTTTTTTCTCAAATGCTGAGTATTATATAGGCTCTTTTTAAGTCACAACTGTTCGGGTTTCTTCACTACATGGAACTTAAGCTAAATAATTCTCAATATTCAAAGGCCTTAGGTTAAAAAAGTTATCTTTAGATAAGAGGAAGGGTTAGCAAGTTTAAAGCCATTTTGGTTTAATTCCTATGTCTTATAGTCCTCAAGTTTAAAGTAGGTTTACAGCTCATTTCTTGATAAACCTTAGAAAATTCAATTTGTAGGAAACATTCTGAAAAAAAAAAAAATCACTTATTTCCCGACCCTGCTTTCTAATAAAATATTTACCTTGAGGTTGTACACAACCTGTATCTAGTTATATGTTTGCTTTAAAATTTCTGCTTGGGGGTCATATGTGCAAGAGTTTACTAAGCTTTGCATTTCTTTATTTTCAAGTAATAACAAAGTTAACTTTCAGATATAATAGTTTATAGTATCTTTGGTACTACTTTATATCCTCTATAGTAAGGATTGACAAACTAGGACCTGCAGGGGCTAAATCCAGCCTATTATTTTTATAAATAAAGTCTTATAGGAACACAGCCACACCTATTTATTTATATATTGTTTGTGATTATTTTACACAACAGCAGACTTGAGTAATAACAATACACCATACAGCTTGCATAGCTGAAAATATTGACTTTCTGACCCTTTACAGAAAAAATGTGCAAACAACTGCCATGTAGGGTATAAATAATAGAAAACAAAACCCCACAACTTCATTACCCCAAGACAGTTAACTTTTTCTTTCCCTGCATTATTTGCTTTTAAATGGATGTTTATATTGTTTATGTACATTTTATTTTCATTTGACATAATTATTTTTATGCTTAGCATAAAGGTGTTAAAATAATTATTTTGTTCTTTTACTCCTCATCATTTTCACCTATTCTTGTGATATCATCCTACTTCATTTCTTTTATGCCTTTTTGGTTTGTAACTTTCACTCACTAGCTTTGTGGCTTTGCACGTTATTCTGACCTCTCTGGGCTTCAGTTTCTTTATTTGCTGTAAACTGATTATAATGAAGGATATCAGTAGTTGATAATGGGTAAGACAGTGAACAAAACAAAGTAATGTCTTTGGGGGCTAACATTATAGTGGTGAGAGAAAGACAATACCTACATAAAAAAGATAGAATCTGAAATTTCTTTCAAAAACACGTTTTTCATAGAGAAAAACAAAGGATAAAAGAATTAGGTTGGTTGCTTCTCTGATATCATCTGAGCAGTGAGTTATGTGGACATCTTAGGAGAAGAGCATTTCAAGCAGGGGAAGAGCAAGTGCAAAGATCCTAGGCAGAGGGGTTCCTATGTTGTTGGAAGAACAGCTAGGACAAAAATAAGAGTAAAAAAAGGCAGAAAAGTATAAGCAGTGGGTCAGGATGCAAATCATGTACTGTCTTGAGGCCATTTTTAGGTCTTTAGATTTTACACTGTGTGACATGAAAAGCTATTAGTGTTCTGAGTAGAAGAATGACATTGCCCAACTTATTTTAAAAAGCAATATTCTTTAAGACTTAGGGGTAAGAGTTAATTTCATAAATGTGAAACAATAACCAAAATTCATAAAGGAAAAGATTAACAATTTTGCCATATGAAAATGAAAACCTTCTGCATGACAAAATAAAAAAAAATAAACTGCTACCTCAGTGTTATGGAGGTGTGAGCCATTTCTTTTTTCTTCTCCCTTTGATTTACAACTAATTGGACATCCAAACCAAACAAAAGTACCTCTGCACAGTACGACAGGACACCTGGGAGATTCATGCACCTGTGCATCAGAAAGTAAGTGGATAGAACCTCAAGGAGGACTGTGAGATCCAAGGAAGCTAGTGAGCCTTCCCCACCCGCACTTGCCACAATCAGAAAAAGGTAATCTGGAGAGTGCAAAACTGGGTCGACACTTAACGGGAGACAGAGGATGTGTGGCTGTCCAGCCAGCCTTAATAGAGAACCAGGCAAGCCATCACTGCTGCATGGAAACAAGTTTGGAGGCAGTGGAGAGAGAGAAACATGCCTAGATGATCCCCTTGCCCAGAGCAACAGTGCCACCTACTGGGCTTTGAGGGGGAACACCGGCTACATCTTTCGCAGAAAAGGTGGAAAGCAAAAGTGGTTGAGAGGACAAATGGCCCAGCAGTGCAGGTTGCAGCTGGAGGAACCCATTTCTCTTCAGCAACTCCCTATCTCCGAGGAGAGACCCTCATAATTGGGGTGTAGGGAGAAGAAAAGGAGGGAAACCAACAAGAACATCAAAGGACATTGAAGGAACATGTTTCCTGCTGTCTGCTCCAGGATTTTAACAGAATGTCTGCCCTGGACCTTTGAGATTCCTCCTACTTGAGGATCCCACTACTTCCCTGAGGGTACCTCAAAGCTCTAGATGCTGGGCCCAGACATTCCCTCACTCTGCCACCAGCTTCTTTTTATGCCAGCTTTTTAAATACTTGTGCTCTCAAGGGTAGCAGCAAGAGCCAGCTCTAGAAAGAAAAAAAACAAAAACTTATGCTGTAGCGCCACCTTCTGGAAAATAAGAGAAAGGTTTCTAATTACTGAACTGTAATGGCCTACTGAATTGTAAGTCAAAGTAATTAAGAAAGGTGTGTGCTACTTCACATGTAATGGCAGAAGCACATTTCATCAATACTATGAAAAGTCACAGTAATATGATATCACAAAATGAAAATAATTCTCCAGCAACCAAACTTGAAGAAATAGAATGTTGAAATCTAACTGATACTGAATTCAAAACAGCTGTTACAAAGAAACCAACAAGCTACAAGAAAACTCAGAAAGGCAATTCAATGAACTCAGGATTGAAATTAATAGAAGAAGTTCATCACTAGAGACGGAAATTATAAAAAAGAACCAAACAAATTCTGAAGCTTAAGAACTCAATGCATGAGATGAAGAATGAATTAGAAAGCATAGAAAATAGAGCACATCAGATGGAAGAGAGAATAAGCAGTTTAGAGGATAAAAATTTAGAAATGACAGTTGGAAGAAGAGAACTAAGATTTTGAAAAAGTGAAAAACCCTATGAAAGCTATAACATTTTATCAGACAATCAAATGGAAGAATAATTGGCATAGCAGGAGAAATAAGGGAGAAAAGGACAATTTATTTAAAAAAATAATAGCTGAGAACTTCCCAAACCTGAGGAAGGAACTAGACAAAACAAACAAAAATAAAACCTTATGAATTCCAATGTAAAAACTGTCAAACATCAATAATAATCTTAAAGGCAGCCAGGGGGGAAAAGTAACCTACAGAAGAACCCCCATTAGGCTATCAGTAAATATTTGAGTAGAAACTCTTCAGACTAGGAGTAAGTGGAATGACTTATTCTAAGTATTGGAAGATAAAAATTGCCAGCCAAGACTACTTTATCCAGCAAAGTTATCCTTTAGATATGGAGACATAAAGGTTTTCCCAGACAAAAGCTGAAGGAGTTCACCGCCACTAGACTTGCCTTGCAAGAAATACTGAAAGGAATTCTTCAAGCCGAAATGAAAAGATGCTAATTAGTGACAAACACACACTCAAAAATGATAATATACAAATCTGATAAGTTTGATGAACACAGTTAGAAAACTATATAAGAATAGTATATTAACCACTTTATAGTGTAAAGGTTAAAGGTAAAGAACATAACAATAATTAAAGCTACTTTCACTTGTTAATGAATTCACAGCATAAAAGGAGGTAATTTGTGACATCAAAAATATAAAGGGGAATAGTGAAAAGGTTGAACCTTTATAGAAGAATGAAGATAGTCTTTTTCTACTGATAGAAACTTAATAGATATTGTAGGTAAGCCTCATGAAAACCACAAGCAAAAATCTAGAATAGAGACAGGAAACATTAAAAAATAAAAAAAGACTGAACACATCACCATGGAAAACCACAAATTTACAAAGGTAGATAGAAACAAAGGGAAAAGAATGGAGATACAAAATAACCATGAGGGAAAAGGAAAGATGGCTTACATACCAATTATCACACTAAATATAAATGGATTACCAATCAAAATTCAAAGTGGCTGGATGGATTAAAAAAAAAAATAGGATCTAGATTTATACTGCCTACAAGAGACTCATTTCACCTCTAAAGACACACATGGCCTAGAATGAAGAGGTGGAAGAAGATATTCCAAGCAAATAAAAAACAAAAGAAAGCTGAGTTAGCCATACTTAGATCAGACAAAATAGATTTCAAGCCAAAAATGGTAATGAGACAAAGAAGGTTGCTCAGTACATCAAGAAGATATAGCAATCATAATATATATGCACTCAAAATCAGGGCATTGAAATATATTAAGAATATACTAACTGATTTACTAACTGATCTAATGAGAGAAATAAACAACGACACTATAAGAGTAGGGGACTTCAATACACCACTGTCAGCAATGGATAGGTCATCCAGATAGAAAACCAACAAGGAAATGTTGGAATTGATCCATCCTTCAGAATAAGTGGACCTAACAGACATACATAGAACATAACATTCAACAACAGCAGAATACACATTTTTCTCAAGTACACACAGAACATACTCCAGGATAGATTATATGATAGAACACAAAACAAGTCTTAGCAAATTTTAAAAGACTGCAATCATACTAATTATCTTTTCTGACCACAAAGTATGACACTAGAAATCAACAGGAGGAATGCTAAAAAATCTACAAGTCAATGTGTAAATAACACACTTCTAAACAACCAATGGATCAAAAGGAAATCAAAAGGGAAATAGAAATATCTTGAAATGATAAAAATAGGAAAACGATATATCAAACAAATGGGATGCAGCAAAGCAGTTTTGAAAGGAAAGTTATATTGATAAATACATACATTTAGAAGTTAGAAAGATCTCAAGTAAATAACCTAACTTTACACTTTTTAGGAACTACAGAAAGAACAAATTAAGCTCAAAGGTAGCAGAAGGAAGGGATTAAAAAATATCAGAACAGAAATAAATGAAATAGAAACCAGAAAAACAATAGAAAGGTCAAGGAAACTAAGAGCTGCTTCTTCAAAATGATAAAATTGACAAACCTTTAGCCTAGACTAACTTAAAAAAAGACTCAACTGATACTACAGAAATATGTAGGATCATAAGAGACTTCCATAAACAATTACATGCCAACAAATTACATAACCTAGAAGAAATAGATACATTTCTAGAAACACACCCCAGCAAGACTGAATCAGGGATAAAAAGAAAATCTGAACAGACCAATAACGAGTAGACTTATTGAATCTGTATTGAAAAACCTCGCAGGACCAGATAGCCTTACTGGAGAGTTCTACCAAACATTTATAGAAGAATTAACACCAATCCTTTTCAAATTCTTCCAAAATTCTGAGTAAGAAATACTTTCAAACCCATTCTACTAGGCCAGCATTACTCTGATACCAAAACCATAAAAGGGCACCAAAAGAAAACTATAGACCAATATCCCTAATAAGTATAGGTGCAAAAATTCTCAACGAAATATTAGCAAACCAAACTTAAGAACACATAAAAAGGATTATACACCTTGATCAAGTGAGATTTATCCCTGGGATGCAAGGATAGCTGCACATACAAATGAATAAATATGTAACATTAATGGGGGGGGGGAATCACACAATTATATCAATAGATGCAGAAAAAGATTTGACAAAAATATAGCATCCTTTTATGATAAAAATCCTCAACAGACTGTCTACACTTTAACGTAATAAAGACCATATATGAGAAACTCACAGCTAACGTTATACTCAATGGAGAAAAATTGAAATCTTTTCCTCTGATTGGGAACAACACAAGGATGTCCACTCTCAGGACTCTTATTTAATATAATACCGGAAGTCCTGGTTAGAGCAATTAGGCAAGACAAAGAACTAGAAGGTATTCACATTGGAAAGGAAGAAGTAAATTTGTTGCAATTTGCAGTTGATATGATCTTATATATAGAAAATCCCAGGCTCAACCAAAAAACTGTTGGAACTAATCAGTGATTTCAGAAAAGTTATAGGATATACCATCAACAATACAGAAATCAAGTTATATTTCTTTACACTACTTATAAAACATCTGATGGGAAAAAAAAGAAAGTTAGCCTATTCACAACAGCAGCAAAACCAGTAAAATACTTTGGAATAAATTTATCAAAGAAATTGAAAGATCTGTACAACAAAAAAACAAGATTTTGCTGAAAGAAATGGAAGGAAACACAAACAAATGGAAAGATATCCTGTGCTCATGAATCAGAAGAATATTGTTAAAATGCCATATTTCCCAAAGCCATCTACAGATTCAATGCAGTCCCCATCAAAATACACCAAATGCGATCTCCATAGAAATAGAAGAAATAATTGTAATATTCCATACAGAACCAACAAAGACTCCACGTAGCCAAAGCAATCCTGAGGAAAAAATATAAAGCCAGAGGTATCACACTTCCAGATTTCAAACTATACTATGAAGCATAAAAATATTATGATACTGGCATAGAAATAGACACATAGACCAGTGGGGGAAAAAATAGTCCCAAATTAAACCCTTGAATATACGGTCAGCTAATATTTGACATGTGAGCCAAGAACACTCAGTGTGGATAGTCTCAACAAATAGTGTTGAGAAAACTGGATAAACACATGCAGAAGAATGAAACTAACTCCCTCCCCACCCCCATCTTACACCAGTCACAAAAAATTAACTCAAAATGGATCAAAAATTTAAACATCTGATACTATAAAACTCCTAGAATAAAACATAAAAAAGTAGGTCCTCAACATTGGTGTTGGTAACTATTTTTTTGGATATGTAACCAAAAGCAAAATTCAATAAATAAGACTATATGAAATTTAAAATGTGCATAGCAAAAGAAACAACGAAATGAAAAGGCAACCTACAGAATAGGATAAGTGGTTAATATCCAAAATATATAGAAAACTCATGCAACTCAAAAATAAAACAATTCAGTTAAAAATGGGGAAAACAAAATAGATCTTTTTTCCCCAAAGAAGACATCAAAGGCCACCAGCTACATGAAAAGATGCTCAACATCACTAATTGTCATCAAAATGCACATTAAAACCACAATGAAATATCACTTCGCACCTGGTAGAATGGGTATCATTAATTAAAAAGATGACATGACAAGTCTCGGCAAAGTTATGGAGAAAAGAACCCTTGTGAACTATAGGTGGGAATGTAAATTACTGCAGCTACTACAAAAAACAGTATGAAGTGTCCCAAAAAATGAAAAATGTAACTACCACATGGTGCAACAATTTTATTTTTAATTGTTTATCCAAAGAAAGTGAAACTAATTTAAAAGCCATATGCACCCTCATGTTTATTCCAGCATTATTTACAATACCCAAGTTACAGAGGCAACCTAAGCGTACACTGATGGATGAAGAAAATGTGATACGTGCACACACCGCACAGAGGTATTCAGCCATGAAAAAGGAGGACATCTTGCTATTTGCAACAACATAGGTCCACCAACGGGTAGACCTTGAGCACATCGTGTTAAGATAAGTTAGGCACAGAAGACATGTACTTTATGATATGACTTATATGTGGAATCTAAAAAAAGCCAATCTCATAGAAACAGTAAAATGGTGGTTACCAGAGGGTGGAGGTGTTGGGGGACAAGACAAGTGTTTAAGGATACAAACTTACAATGGATGCTCTCTCTATACACTCAATAGAGATCTAATGCACAGTATGATGAATATAGACAATAATGTTGTACTATAATCATATTTGCCGAGAGTCTAGAATTTATTCTAACCTCAAAAAGGGAAATTACATAACATAAAAGAGGTGCTAATTATCACTACAATAGCAATTATATTACAATGTATAAATGTATCAAATAAACTTATTGTATACCTTGAATTTATACAATGTTATATGTCAAATATATTCAGTTTTTTAAAAGAAAAAAAAATAGGCTTCTATTGCATAATCATTAAAAGCAAATGGTCTTTGCACTCATATAGCCTTGGCTTGAATTCTGGCTCTCGCACTACTTAACACCTTGTCCTAGTTATTTAACATTTGTAAGTTTCATTATTCTAATTTATAAACAATAAAACAGTATCCACTTCACAGCATTGTTATGGGGCTTAGTGAGAGAATTCATGTACAGTGCTTAGGCCAGCTGCCTGCACATAGTTGCTTCTCCTGTTTTCTTCTAGGAGTTTTATAGCATTCTATCTTATGTTAAGTCTTTGATTCATTTAATTTTGTTAACTTATTTTCCCCAGAAATAGCAATTGTGCCATTTTCCCCTTGATTTTATTAATGGAATTTCAAAAGGTATTTAGCAGATGGAGTCATAACTTTAGTATGTTTTATTTGTCATAGCTACATAAAACCATTTCAAAATGTCATATTTTGAATATTTGCAAAAAAATATGTTGGCATAGATAAAATAATCTAAAATTCTATATGAATTTAGTAAATCGGATATGCGTATTTAAATGTGTGCATTAAAATCTGTACATAAATGTAACAAGGGTGTCGTCACCAGAGAAGGGTGGAAGGGGATCCTAGCATGCTCCTTGATGAGGATCTGCGTCAGGCATGTCGGTCTGCTGCAAAGAACTAAGCAGGAGACATTCCCTACATGCGAACAGGTTGAATGAAACAAGCATTTAATTCTTTTTATAATTAGCAATGCCCTAAGACTGTGGACCCAAGGGAATTTATATCAGTAGATTGTCCAAAATACCTTAAGAATAATGAATCCTTAAAGTCCACAGACGATCATACTGGTAGGACAAAACATTCATTCTCTTACATTATTCTTTCAGGCCATTACTGCATGACTGAAACTAAAGAATTTAGTAATTACCTAAATTCCACTGGTTTTCAAACTGTATCATGGGTCTCTAGAAGTTTGAAGGGAGTACACGGTGTATAAGTGTGTTGAGTGGGGTAATGGCACTGCACAGGCCTGGGAGTGGCTTTTTCTCCTGTGTACACTAGGCTTCCAACCAACATCGGTTTTCAGTTTCCACAGACAATTTTAATTGCCAATGAAATATATTCTTGTGACTATAACTAGTGCATGTCTTTATGTACAATGTCAAATATCATTATTGGTTTTAAGGGTCCATGTAATTCATATATGCTGTGAAAGTCCTGGAATTTAGAACATTTCAATTAGACCTTCAAAAACTCAAATTAAATTTTAGGTTATAAATTTAAAAAATAAAGACAGATTTAAATACACGATAAATGATAATTTTATGTTAAGAGAATAAATTGTATTTACCTCTGTGTGTATTTGTAATTCAGCTGTCTGGAACAGAACACATTATGATCAGATCCAGAAAACTTAATAGATTTTATTTGTATCATTTCTGCTGTTTCCTTGACAACTACTATAGATGCTGCTATCACCATGGGGATGGTTCTTCTAAATGAAGCGGCAACATCCAAAGGAGATGTTGGGAAAAGACGGAGTAAGTCTCTGTTGGTATTTTTGTAATTTTGTTTTAGTCTTAAGATTCATTTAAATCAAATGGTAAATATATAAAAGTCCTTTGTAAACAGAGTTCTAAAGAAATGTTATGGTTTGAGGAAGTTTGGAGTGTGTTTTAATTCTATTTCTTGGATGTCTATGTGCAAATACTTAAAAATATATATCTTCTGAAATGAGATTGGGTGATTTTCTGTGAAACTGCACATACAGGAGAGCTGCCATTTGCCCTTGTCAGGGGTGGTCTCGCCCATCTCTGTTGAAGCTGTCGTCTCTGTGGTAATGTCCACTCTTCAGGGAGAGATGGAAAGTTCTGTGGGGAGAGTCTTAGCGATTTTATTGGCAAATGATATATCCCCTGTGTCACAAAAATCAGGTATGCATTCAAAGACTATCTCAGAGAAATGTTTGCATAGGTTTTATACACTGAAATACAATACTTTCCAGTTACTTCCTAACCTTTTATCAGCATTTTAAAAAGGAGCATATCTTGATCCTACCTTTCCCACAGGGTCTTTGTCTTTTCTAGTGATATTCCAAGATTTACAGTTCCACCAAGTTCCAGCATTATGTTTTTAAGCAAATTAACTATGATGAAACTATTCCTCCCAAGGGGTTGTAGAAAAAAAAAAAAAAATTTTGTGTAACGTACACATTTTGGCAGGAAAAGCACAAACACATGGGAAAAATCTTCCCTAAGGAGCATATATTAGGAAAGTACAGAGGGCTTTAAATTCAGTATTTCCTGTCACAGACCTTTTTCTAATTAATATGAAGTCCCTATGTGATTTTATGAGTATACCTCTACAAACCTATTAAGATTTTTCTCAATAGGCTTTGCTTTGCTGTGTGAACCCTTTTAAAAACTCAATTTATGTGTGAGGAGCATAGGTGCCTGAAAAAAACTAATAATTTATCAAAAAGTTTAAAACAAAAGACATTTCTTTATGGAATATTAGGATGATATGTAAGTACATCATAGTGATTTCTAAACCTTAGGTATCTTAAGTGTTGAAATGTTTTGGGTGTAATATACCATTTAGTTTACCCTCTGATTTTCCATGATGCTATCTACACACTTTTGTAAAGAAACTAAAGAAACCAATGTATTACTTTGTTCAGTTAAGCATTATTCAGAATATCATTTTGATATATCTTTTGAATAAACAATGTGATGCTCTTGGGATTGACAAATTATGTTCATGAGGACAGTTCTTATGTGATTATATATTTATCATGTCCTATCATACCAAAGTAAATAATAGTAAGAGATAGATATTAATTTTTTAATCTCACAATGTCCATGATATTGAGTTTATAAAATCACTACTTCCAGCTTCCCTCTTGGTAGATATTTGTGTATACATCACTTCAACCACCGACCCACTACCAAATTATTTGTGTGTGAGTGAGAGAGGGAGGGAGAGAGGGAGGGAGAGAGGTGGAGAGGGAGGGAGAGGGAGAGGAGAAATATATTTTTAAATTATTCTTTTTCGATTCTAGTGTGATTTTTATATTTGACATAATACAACTGCTATGATGATTATTGTCTAGGTCAGAATGCTTTTGTGTCATCATAGCATTTTCTCCTTATAAGTATGCTATCTTAGATGGACTGTAGTGGTTCATTTAGTAATTACTAACTCCACTACTCACTCGGTTCTTTCCCCTTCCCTATATACAAGTACTTGAATTGCATTATTTTGTTCCACTGCATAGAATCAGGTAAATATATCATTTTACATGATTACATATTTTGAGCCTCATTTCCCATTGTGCATAACCAAATAAGGCTACTAAAAGCAACAAGGAGTGAAAAGAGTGTTTTTGTTTTATTCAGCTTCTGAAAAAAATATTTTTAAATAGAGGAAAGAAAGAAGTGTTTGATAAAAATACCAGATGTGGGAAGGTATAAAGTAAAACATCATGTAATTAAGTTAGGTTAATATGCCATATTTAGTGCCAAGTGTCTGGCATATTTGGATATTCTACAATTTTTTAAAAAGGTGTTTTTCATTTTGTGATGTTCAGCACCTTTTTTTCCTTTATTTTCTGCCAATATTCATTTGAAGTTCAATTGTATGAGTGTTGTCTGAAATGAAATGTCACAGAGGCTGCAATTGAATGCTGTTAAGCACTTAGGACTTCTAACAATTTGTGCTCAAAACAGAGAAAATGATATTCCTAGAGTTGAATGAAAACTGACACAGATTTCTAGACCGTATTTTGAGAATACCATACTTTATCGACTACTTCCTGATTTCTACGACTATAATTAGGTCTCATTTATATGCTAGAAGAACGTTTAAAAATACATTTATCGTTATAGAAACATAGAGAACTGTTTAATTTTTCTTGTTTTCCTGCCTTAGTATGTTTAACCTTTTTGTATTATAATGATTTTTCAGTTTTTTAAGAATTTCCTGAACTAATAAAAGGATACGAATATAGTACAAATGTTTTAGTCTTAAGAAATATTTAGATATTTTTAAAGAGATAACTCTAATTTCTACTTATTTATAGAACAGATTTAAACAAATTTCTTAAAATATATTTTTATTTTATTTCAAACATCTACATTTAATTGGCTCAGATTTTTAAGCATTTAAATGTTATAAACATTTATATTTATTTTACTAATAATAGCAATGAATCTTTTTAAATTAAATATCTGAAAATATATATTCAAATGTATTAGCATATTTTAATTTTATATGATGTATAAATAATTACTCATCTACTTTAAAGTAAGATCTAACCATAATAAAAAAAGGGAAGGGGGAAAATAATTTTCATGTTGCTAACATGAAATATTGAAAACATAGAGTACAGCACATTCTACTGTAACATATGCCCCTTGTTTCATTGTTAAAACAAACAATAATTCTTTGACACTATTACCTGCTCTTTAGGGGGATTTTCTCCCCCTTCGACTCTTACACAGTCCATCTCACTCTCCAAGCTTTTATTTCTAACTTTCTGTACACAATGATGAACAATTTTAAGTAACAGGCTTTTACTGAAGCAATCTATAATTATATTTCTTTGTAAATATTTCATGGCCTGGAAAAGAATAAAATTATATTTAGCATTCTAATAGTGCAAATGTCTTTGCTAATACAGTCAATGCTTCATAACACAGGCTGATAATCTTGTTTGTTATCACATACTTTGGTTTATTATCCTCCTGGGGCATTTTAATATTTGTAGTAGGCACTCTTTAAGAAAACAACCAGAAGACTTAGTCACTTTTATTGTGTTTATACTTAAAAATACTACATTTTCATTAAGAATATAGAAAATAATGAATACATTGTATTTTAAATTACCCGACTTGTATCTGTATGTGCCATGAACTATTAAATGTAAATATACTTAATTAAGTGCATTTTAAAAATATAGGCATATGGGTTACATGCGTCTAGACTAATTGTGTTTTCTATCTCTTTCTAGTAATTTGTCTAGTGGGATTAGGCCTGGTGGTCTTCTTCTTCAGTTTTCTACTTTCAATATTTCGTTCCAAGTACCATGGCTATCCTTATAGGTAATATCATTATACTTATGTGATTGTTTATTCTATTAGTTAAAAATAAAAACAATTTAAAGTGGTTAATCTATATTTAAGGATCGATATAAAGTAGCTAACTCATTTGCCATGAGCACCTGCCATGTGTTCATCATAGGTTATACGAAGAAGATAAAAGGTGTGGTAGCTGTTCTGAAGCAGAGTATAGTTTCATTTCAGGGATACCTATTTTATATATGTGTGTGTGAAGAGATTTGTATATATACATATGTGCGTACACATGTACATGTAACAAAATAGGTTTTAAGCTTTGTGGAATTCATCAAAATTATTTTTTTCTTGGTTGATCTATTAAGATTTTGACTTCATTTGCAATTTTTTTCTCATATAATCTACCATTCAGCATCTAATAAAGTTTGCATCATCTTTTGATTTCTGCAAAGTTTTAGCTTTTTCAAATAAGAAAAGCCAATTTGAAAGGGAAAATTAAATGATAAAACCTCTAGTAACTAGAAGTTGTCATAATGAACATCTTGTAAGATTTTCCTCAATACACTGTGATGATTAGAGGTGAGAAAATGCTGAAAATTCATTCTGAGACTACATTATTATGCTAAAGCACAATTGGTACGCCAGATTAGACTTGGCCATTTTATGAATTAGGCATAGGTTCACTTCTTGAGCATATTCCTTCTTCATCTTCTTTTAAGGGAATAAATGTTCCACTTTCTCTTTCTCTGGGAAATCCTAATAGCTCATCCTTCTCTATGATGAAGTAAACTCATCCTTCTCTATGATGAAGTAAAGGCCCTATATTTCCTTTCTCAGAGATTTTGAAGACTCTTTCTGCTGAGTTAATATAAGCAGTAATATGTTGATAGAAAATAAAATCTCATCATACTTTATATCTTTTCCACATGTGAACTATGCAGTTATTTAAGAGAATTTTTCTACATGGATGATGGCAACAATATATAGCTTTATATGGGGGACAAAACTAATCCCACAACAAGGAGATCTGATATGGGGTTATAATGGAAGAATAAGACTCTTCAACCCTGACTCTCTCTTTTCGTATTTGTATTTCTTTTTTTTTTTTTTTATCCAGGATGTCAAAAAACACTAAAAAAATTAATTCACTTCAATCTACAAGCACTTACAATATGTCAAAAAAAGATATCTATTTTTATAAAAGGTAAATTATAGTAAGAGATGTTGTGAGATTCTTAAACCTTATTTAGTTGACAGTCAGGAAATGGAGAAAGGTAAAGAGAAAATTATAGCTTTTCTTGTATATCAGAACACGTAATCATACCATAATATCATTTCCTATCTAGATTGTTCTCTGACATAGCAATATAATGAGTAGGGAAAATAGAGAAAATTAGTTTTTTTAGTTTCATTGAATAATGTTACATTTGACAGCACTATTTTTGTGATAATATGAAGAATTTTCAAGTTTGTACTTACTTTTCCAAGGAGTAGTTGTCATTCAGTATAATAATTTTCCAGTACTCTAGTTCTTTACCAGGAGCGGCCATTTAATCAGCTAGGGAGCTTTTCAAAATATATATTCTAGGCCTCACCTTAAATATACTTACTATACTAATCATTTTTGAACCAGAGTACATGCTTATTTTATTTATCAATGTGGCATTGAACTTCCTTACTGTGTAGCCAGCCCACTCCCTTGTCAAGACCCCCACCAGGCTAAACGAGGAATGGGCTTGCCATCAGCTGGCCTCATGGAGCTGGAATGTAAATGAAATCTTTTATAAGTCAGAGATGGAAGCAATGTCCAAGAATGATTTGTGACTGAAATTTGATGTAGTAAGATGAACACCCTGAGGAGCTGCCAAGAAACAGAAATGAACAGAGCCTAGCAAAGGAGCTTGGGAAACCAATCGTGCTGAAAGAGTGGGATGTGGCACTGTGGAGAGAAGGAAGGCAGGATCCTGGCTCTTCCAAACTCTCTTAACATTTGCTGTGCTTATTGCATGACTGAGTTATACAACTAGTGCACTGTCCAATTCAAATCATTTTTTTTAATTCAGTTATCTCTATATCACATAAGAGCTTTCTAATATTTCTCTTCAGCCTCTTAAGAACTTTCATTTGTATCCACTTTTCTATCTTCTGTCTTTTCCATGGATATGGTCATTCATTAAGCTTCCATAAATCCTTATGGCATTTGTAGATAGATCATCCCTCTCTGATCATTTATAATCAAATTCTCTTACTATGTCAGGTATATAGGATATATGTTCCTTTCACTACATTTACAGCATCCCTCTGAACTAACAAAATACAGTAGTATAGGGTGGGGAGCATTATGAAAAAAATACCAATTTTGCATTTGAAAACATTTATTCCCTTTTATTAGTCTAAAACATGGGTATATACTAAAATTACCTTAGTAATGGTAGATACTGCTTTGGGTTTTGTTTTTATTTCATTCCATTATTTTTCTTCAGTATGAGCTTTTTTTTTTCCTTAGAAATTTTATCAATTTTCTTGTGAATAATCATGGTAATAAATGATAAACATCAAGGATAACTGTTACTAAAAGGACTACAGAGAGCATATACCAGAGATTTGAATAAATCCTGAGCTAAATTCTAAAACTCTGACAATACAGGGAAAAATATGCATGTATACAACTAGTTCAGTGGAGGAAAAGCAAACATAATGGCAGAAGCAAGAGTAAGAGAGGGAATAAATGAAAGAAAGAAATAATTCTGAAATAGCTGAAAGGTAAGATGTTAATAAAGAAGAAAAAGAGATTTTTTTTCCCACCGAATTATCCTGTGAGAGAGCTTGGTCAATTATGAACATAGCACCACATTCTTAAAGAACAGTGTGCATTTCCAGAAGCATTTATCTGTGGCACCATCATTATGGTACTTGACAAAAAAGAAAATGAACAAACAAACCTTGCTCAGATAAAGGCAGTTTGTAGGGAATGAGAAAATGAGATGCAGCACAGGACACCATCATTACAGGAAGAGGAAAACTTGCAAAACGTATTCCAGAAGGTGCGCCTTGGCCTGAGTATCTCTGAAAAGACATTTATGGATGTTCATCTTCAAAGAGAGTTAGGCCCTAGTATATGAATCATAAACCCTGGGGACCAAGAGCCAAATCAACCTAATCATTTGTGACAGACACACATTGAAGTAGGCTTGCAAAAGAAAGGGAGAATAGTTTCTCGTCAAAGACCATATCCTTCCTTGACTTTGAGATGACCTATGAGGGCAAACATACATTTTTCTTTTAAAAATCTCCCACTTCTACCTACTTTAGATAATACTTGTTCTTTGGATAAGACCCTGGAGACAGCCCAGAGAAAACACACATTTGACAATACCACCATCTACTAATTTAAAAATCACCTTTAGTCACGGGCTTCAGCTCCAATGCCAGAGTACTTTTTTGGGTGTAATACCTCTGTCTTTTGGAGCCCTCAATATCTTCAGGTTTCTGTGAATTAAAACTTTTGTACCAAGAAATATCACTGATGTACAGAACTGTGTTCAAAATTATTTTTACACTAACTTTTTTATTCTTTTAAGTTGTTTAATCTGCAACCTTTAGTTTCTTCTATATTGAGTGTTCATTTTTTTCATTTTTATTTTAATCTTTAACCTCATAAGCATTCATGCCCTTCATATTTTCTCAGTATTTTATACTATTTTCTTGTCAATTTATATGCTGAAGGGGATACAAATCCACTTTAAAGGTTTATTCTATTCCTTAATCCTCTCCACTTTTCAGTCTTAAGGATTTTTTTCCCCGCAATATGTTTTGTACCATCACTAAATTCTTCCAAATTGTCTTTTAAGTTTCATTAAGCAAACTTCCTGATTTAAATCCCTGATCTATTTGTTACTAACTGTGTTTCCTTGGACAAGTTACTTAACTTTTCTAATTCTTGGTTTTCTCATTTGAAATGGAACAAAATGTACATATTTCATTTGCTTATTATAAGGACTACATGAGAAATTGCATGTAAAGTCTCTTAGCACATAAGTAAATGGCATAGTATTAATAAATATTTGATGCTAATTTTTTTATTTTTATTTTCAGTTATAGTTGACCTTCAGTATTTTATATTAGTTTCAGGTGTACAGCATAGCGGTGATGCTAATTATCATTAATTCTGATATAAATAATTTAAGCTCATTTATATTTAACCTGCTTTTTTCTAACCAGGATTTTTCTTTATATTCAAGATTAAGTAACTGCTGTTTTATATTTGCATGATTTAGTTGAGTGAAAAACAGTTTTTCCCTGAACCTTTTGATGAATTTAATTGGACTCCTGAGTCCTATGAAACTACCAGTGAAACATCAATATTATTAAGAATTTGATCTAATTACCATCTGAGCCATAGTTCAGAAGAAAATTTTCTTTCAGTAGCAGCACTGAATTTATTTTGTATATTAAAGATTAACTTTAGGATTTGTCCCATTTTCTAAGAGCAAAGTGCTAGTAGCGATACATGATTATCTTCACTTATGCGTACTTTCCCAATATTTTCCACTGACACACTTTGACTTACAAAGTTTTCTTCAAAAAATATTTATAAAAATATTTATGACATTAAATCTCTAGTAGGAAAATAACATAAAACATTCTCTTAAACTCTATCACTTTGCTTCATGTTTATAAGACTCTTTAGTTATCCTAAAGGGTTAGTGTGGTATAATGGAAAAATAATATTTAGAATCAGAAGACCTGAGTTCAAGCTCAATGTATAATTTTATATATTACAAGCTCTGGCTCTGCAATCACAGAAATTTAAGTTTGAATCTTAGAGCCTCACTTCACTAACATTGGAACTTGGAGTTAGTTAACTTCTCAGTTCTCATTTTTTCTTCACCTCTAAAATGGTGTTTTTATGGAGTTAGAGACAGGCTCAATTGTTAGATTTGTCTCATTATTTCTATGTCTTTTGCCAAGATATTTAGCTTTGTTAAACCTGTTCCTTCATCTGTAAATTTGGTTAATAATACCTGTCTCAATTTTGTGGGGAGGAATTAATCAATTTGTAGTGCCTGCAATGTAGTAGGTTTTCAGTAAGTATTAATTACTTCATCTACCTCTTCGCTGTACTAGCCATTTTAGCATGATTATTCAGTAGCACTCTACTGCATTACATTTTTCATTAAATATTCATGTGTAACTTTTATGTATTGAAGTCCTTTCCATTCTAGAATATTATAAGGTATTTTAGAGAATAGTTCTTGAAAATACCTTTTTATATCTCCGAAGTGCTATGTACGTAGTAAGTGCTCATCATATACTTGTTGATCTAATGTTTACTCAAAAACACTTTTTATTTCTTATTTAAATGAAACAGGAACCACTAAGATAGAAACATAACAAAGGGAAGAGTACTGGTTTGCCACATTGCACACCTTCAAAAGATGGAATTCACATTAAATGATACCCCATGGAGTTGTCAGGTGATTCCACACACCTAAAGGGTGTGTGGAAAGGTAATTATTCCAGAAACCTGAGCTCTAAAGACTCTTATTGCAACCTCAAATTGATTCTGAGCTGTCTAGCATCAAATAAACTGAAGAATAAAATTTATATTAAGCTTACAATGGATATAGAAACTATCCTTCCATTGTCTTACAAAGATACTTGTAATTAATCATGACCTTGGTTATTTTGAGATGATGAATAACAAAAAATAGATTGAAATTTAGTAAGAGAAAGTGCAGAATAACTGCTAGAAATGAAAGACATTCATGTGAATTTTGAGAAAAATATATTAGCAAATAGAGCAAGGCAAAAATCCCAGGATGTACAGTGTATAGCAATATCACAATTATTTCTACATCTCAGATACAGATCTTTCATCAGGAGGGAAAATATAAATAGTCTTGAGTTGTACAAATAGTAAAATAATATAGAAATAGTGTAGTAATCAACCAACACTACATAGCATTGATAAAAATTTCACTAGGATTGCCTTTCTCACTGAGTTCCAGCCTTGAAGAATGACATAAAGGACCAAAGATTTAAAGATAATTCAGAGAAGAGCTATAGTGCAGTGGAGGCACCATTGTCTATCCTCTGTCTTATCTGAAGAATACACTGCTAAATCTTATAATAATATTGTACATATGGAAATTGAATCTTAAGGACTATTTTTTCCATATTATATTTCGTG
>NW_011888889.1:3393401-3402729 GCF_000151845.1 Pteropus vampyrus | reverse complement strand
CCTTCCATTGTCTTACAAAGATACTTGTAATTAATCATGACCTTGGTTATTTTGAGATGATGAATAACAAAAAATAGATTGACATTTAGTAAGAGAAAGTGCAGAATAACTGCTAGAAATGAAAGACATTCATGTGAATTTTGAGAAAAATATATTAGCAAATAGAGCAAGGCAAAAATCCCAGGATGTACAGTGTATAGCAATATCACAATTATTTCTACATCTCAGATACAGATCTTTCATCAGGAGGGAAAATATAAATAGTCTTGAGTTGTACAAATAGTAAAATAATATAGAAATAGTGTAGTAATCAACCAACACTACATAGCATTGATAAAAATTTCACTAGGATTGCCTTTCTCACTGAGTTCCAGCCTTGAAGAATGACGTAAAGGACCAAAGATTTAAAGATAAGTCAGAGAAGAGCTATAGTGCAGTGGAGGCACCATTGTCTATCCTCTGTCTTATCTGAAGAATACACTGCTAAATCTTATAATAATATTGTACATATGGAAATTGAATCTTAAGGACTATTTTTTCCATATTATATTTCGTGTTGTTTGGAAAGTGATCTGGACTTTGAGTGAGAAGATGTGATTTGGACCAATGGCACTTTAAAACTATAACCTCAGGCAAGTCTTTTAATCTTCTCTGATCCTCAGTTTTTCTCATGTCTCAAATAATGACCATAACTTTTATCTCATAAGTATAGCAAACTATTCTTTCACAAATGTAAAATAACTTTTAACTATGAGATCTCATATTCCAGTCTTACGATGTTAGTACTTTGCTGGTACAGGTACAATTCCTTAAATAAAAATTTCCAACTATAGACTTTAACACATGGAATTAACCATTTGACAAACAGTATATTTTTAAAATAATATTCATATACATACATATGCACTCCACTCCAAACGAAATACAATTTCATAGGTCGGAAAGCAGAACTAGAACTATTGATACAAATATATTTAATTCTGCCTATGAAAACTGTAATCAAGTCCCTTTTACCACAAGGAAACAACATAAACTTTAATATCCAAGATAGTAAAAACGAAATACAAGTTTTCTAAACACGTACTAAAACGTTTTAAAATCAATATCCGATAATTTCAGAAATAGATACTAGGAACCTCTACATAAATCTGAAGTATGATTTATAGAAATTCAAAATCCAGGTTTTTTGATTTTGCACTGCACAAATTTAACCTCTCAAACTCCGGAACACAAAGTCTGAACAGACACACACATCTGATGTAGCTCTATAGGGTTACTTCCATTGCAAACGTACACCTTTCTCAGTCTGGCAGAAACCACCCTCCAGCCACCCATAGGCAGCAGGGGGGCTCCTATGGCCTAACAGCGCCTGTCTTTACCTCAGCCTTTTACCCCCCATACTGGCTTCGTCCCTCTCTCCCAACCCAGCATCTGTGTTTCTAACCATGCCTAGTTATTAATGATCATCTCATCAATCTCTAAGTGTGTCCCTCCGTGGAGACTACAGAAGTGGCCTTAGCAGTACACTCGACAGCATATCTGTGTAACTACAGATATGGAGAAGTTTTCATTTTCAAAGATCTCTCTCTACTCCTGATAAGGTCCTAAATTTCTTTGGGCCTTTTTAAAAGATCATTTACATCCAACATAAAGACTTTTCTGGGTTCAGTAACCTTCTGTTACAAAAAAGAGCCCAAGACTTTTGTCTGATGAGGTCTTGCTAACAGCCATCATTATTTTTGCTTTGCATCCCCGTAGAAGACTTACGAATATGGAGGAAAGGTTTTGTGAGCAAAGTTTTTCCTCTCTTCTGCACTTTTTTTAGATACCAAAATGAAATCTGAGCAGCTGCCCCTTAACCACATAAATGATTTCTGTGAAACGGAGTGCCCTTATGTAACCACTAGTTCTCCCTGACTCCTCTTGTTTGAGAACAAAAACCGTACACAAGGAAATTCTGTCCAGCTGAAGATCTCAGCAGATAATTTAACCAGCTCCCAACTGGACGGTTTTCATTTATGCAAGAGCACTGTGCACATCATGTTTTCCAGAAAAAAAAAAAAAAAAAAACAAAAACAAACAAACAAAAAAACCCGAGAACAGAAAGAATAATTCAAGATAAGTAAAAACAAAAATAAAACACAAACCACTATTTGGTACTTGTTCAGATATTTTGCAGGAAAAGGAACAAATAAACTTCACATAATACGCATCTCCAGTGACCACCCAGTAAGCAAATGCAGAGGTCTCTTGTCATTCCGTGGATTTTGTAACATGCCACTTTTGCACTTTCCTTTTTCCTTCCGGATTACTTCTCAGTCCCAATATACTTGTCAAATCCTGATCTTAACGCCTCACCCGAAGCATGCCCAAAACCAGCCTCAGTTCTCCTTACACACCCGTTTGTCCTCTTTGCCCATTTTCCTATTATTCTCACAGTCATACAGGATAGAAACCTTGGAGTCATTTTGGCCTTCATCACTTTCCATTCTGACTGTTGCTGTGTTACTTGATGCACATGTCTTTTCAGACTCTGACCTAGCCTCCTATTTCCCTATATGTAATCATTGTCTCCATAAGCCATCCCTTATTCTAGACTAGTGCAGAATTATTTTAAGATATGCAGCTTATGTTGCTTCTTCATCAAAATCCATTAATGACAAACAAAAGGGAAGGAAAAATGAATACACATTCCTTCTAGAAAATATCGATAAGCAAAATGAAGAAAATAAAATTTTCATAATCCCAACACCCAGGTTATCAATGTCAGTGGTTTAGCTTGCATATATTTCGAACCTAGGAAAAGATTATATCATTCATATTTTATAATCTGCTTTTTGTTTTCTATACATCATGAGCATGTTTCAGTACCATTAACTATTCTTCTACAATACGATTTTACTAGCTGTGTAATAATTCCATTGCATAAATCTCCTTAAAATTTTTAAGTTTGGTTCCATCTCTTTTTCTTATAGTACAGCTTTCAATGTTCCCTATGGTTTAGTGAAGGGGTCAGCAACTATTCTGTGGGCCGAGTGTCGTCTGCTGCCCATTTTTGTGGGCCACATAAAGAACCGTTTTGACAATTCTAAATCATTGGAAAAAAATATTTTGTGATGTGAAAATTATATGAAATATTTACTTTCTGGCCTTTTACAGAAAGTGTGCCAACTGTTTTTATACTTTAGTACCTTTCTTCGATCAGCTCCTTGAGCCTAGGCTGCCATCCCTTTCATTTTACTTCTTCTCAGAGTCAGAGTTTTGCTTTGTTTGCTTGTTTGTTTCTAAATTCCTGTAACACTCTGACTTGCCGTCATACCAAGTATGTCACTCTGTTCTCTACAAAAAGTTATTTTAAGTAATAAATTTGTTAATGAACTTTTAGAACGTCATTCGTCAGCAAATCAAGGACTGCATTTTTATCTAAATCCTGAATCTTTGCTGTTGTGGGGAGCAATTAGGAGAGAGCCAGTCTTAAAGACAGAAGTGTTTTTGAGATCCTTGTCTCATTCCTTCTTTGTACACACAGTGCCCCTCTGCATCCCTGATGTACTGTAAGCAGTAATCAAGATACACAGACCAAAAGAGAATAGTTGCATCCCTTTAGGTTAGGTGAAGGGGGAGCTTCTGGGGGCATATTTGGCTGTTTCTGGTCTGCTGGCTAACCTCCCTGTGTATAATTCACTACCCTTGCCAAGTAGCTTCGATCTTATATTACTACTTGAGTTAAAGCTGACCGTGCATGTGCCCACTTCATAAAATGCTAGTCATGGTGGTCACTGTTATGTATGTGCAGAACACCGTGAACAGTAATGAGGTCGTGACAGAGCGGGGAGGGAAGGCCAGACAGAAGATGATGGAGGCACCCAAGGCAGCTTCTCCCTCTCTGATGAAACAGACTGCAACACTGAAAAGTGCATTCCAAATAAGAGGGATACAATTCAGTTTTTAGTATTCCTGACAGTTTTTAAGTATGATGCAAAAGCATTTTATATGTTTTTATGATAAGCATTGTTAGGCAAGGTAATATCTAAGCACTGTTGGAAGCACAAATCTATAAGAACTGTAGATTATGCATTAAAATTATTGGACAGATAAAGGTAAAAAAGTGGGGAAAATATATATGTCAGACCCTTAATAGAAATGAGGGACTTATTCTCTTGAGTGATGAAGTCAATATAAAATATTCATACTGAAACATACCTTAGACATTTACTATTTATAAAATGGAAATAAAAAGTCAAACATGAACTACTGAATGACCTAGAGAATAATAATTCATACTTTTCTGAGAAATATTTTAACATTTTTGACACTTGTGCTTTAAGTCTCTCTACTGTCTGAAGAAACATTTGTAAAGAATTTTTATACCTTTTTATGAAAAATATTTTAAATGTAAAAGAATAAGAAATACTCTAATTAGACTTATCCTTTTGTAGGACGATTAATAGATCAGTTCAAGACTATATACTTGTCATTTCATAATAAAATATAAACAAAAGGTTTTATAACAGCTTTTAAAAAATAAGTATTTCAGTTTGGAAAAAATCTCTAGTGTGAACAAATAGCCTGGAAACAGGATTCTTAGTCTATTTTAATTTTAAGAAAATACAAAGATCCTTTTGCTCTCTGAATGCAGCAAAATCTAAAAATCATAAAACCTTTTTAACCTTTCTAGCTCCAAAAAAGTTAGGAAGTATAACAATCATAAAGGGTCAAATTACTATTTTTGACTTTATGGTGGTAATATTTTTAGCAATGCTAAAAGGGGATCTTTAGTGCTCCATAGCTTGAAATGTTCAGACCAGTCTATGTAAAAAAAAAAAAAGAAAAAGAAAAAAGAAAACTATAAATCCTCAGTTTCTTTAAGTTATAATTTTTCCAAGATTAATTATAGTTTAAAAATATTTTATGATCAAGTTTTCTTTTTTCATTATTTCCCATTCTTCAGTTAGCTTTATCTTCAGGGCAAATTTATTGTTGAAGGCAGAAAATGCCAAAGAGTTCATTTACACATGACACATCTGACTGCTTCGCCATTAGTGTTATTAAGGATTGTGTGGATTGAACAACTGAAACTTAATGCTTTGACTGAAGTTTACTGCTGACATTCTTTATGGAGATGGTTACCCTTGCCATACCCCAATCATAACTTTTCTTGAAAACTAGAAGCAATGTCTTGTTGCTTCTAGATCTCTCAACACATGATTTCTGTCTTTCAGTTTAATAATTACCCAGGAACAGATGCACTGAGTAATTATTTTAGTTTGTATTGCATACTTTATATTTTAATTTGTCATATAACATTTTAAATATATAACAAATATTTTATAATAAAATCTTTTAAATATTTACTTTTAACATAGTATCACCAAGATCATAAACTATTAGCATTGAAAAGAACTTTGGAGATCATCCAAACTAAGCGTTCTTTTCACTGATGAGGAAACTGAGGTTCAGAAAGACAAAGAAATATATGCCTAAGATATATAATTTAAACATCCAAATATTAAACTTACTAGTTTTCCAACTATATGGCTTTTCATTAATTTCATTTTTGTTTTGATATTTAGTTAAAAATTGATGTCTCATGCCCTACAGTTACGTTAAGATTTAAACTTGTCACATGTTAGCAGAAAGTTACAGATACCACAAAAACTTAGTAAATGTTATTTAAATTGACTTCATTATTTTACAAACTTAAATATATAGCTGTTCATAGATAAAAGCTTTTGCTTACAATATAACTAAAAGAAAAATACCTTTTACTTTATTTCTGTATATACAAGCATGTATATGTTGTAACACAGCAGAATCTCATAATACTTTTATGATTTGTGTATATATTTTTGGCTGTTCCATATAATGAAGTTATAAATTTTATTTTAAAATCAAGTGTTTATTTTACATAAGTAAATGAATTATATATTGAATGATGAGAAAAAAAATATTTTCTTTAGGACATTTAAATGATCCACTTTGAATATTTGTTTCAGTCCATTCCCCTTTACTTCCCCTACATTACCAGCTTAAATGCTGATTTAACTACTGATCTAGCCAGCAGTGAGAGTGGCTCATAAAAATAGGGTGTTAAACTCAAACTTAAAAAGTTCAAATTTTTATTTGCATCTTATCCCAACCTGCCCTGTTCTCACCACAACCTTGACCCCATTACAGGAACTAGTTCATAGAAATTAACCTAATATAGAAATTAGAATGAGATGGATTAATATAATGATGACATTTTTGTTTTATTTATATGTACTAATTTAGAATGGAATAAAAAGCATATTTTGTTAAGTGCATAATAATTTTCTTTCTTTTTCAGCTTTTTAATTAAATGAAGCCAAGTGGGATTTCCATAAAGTGAATGTTTACCATGAAGATAGTGTTCCTGTCATACTAGTTTCAACTCTTATGTTCATTTCCTTGTTTTCTTGTGATAACCTAGCTTATTCTTGTAAAATTTTTTAAATGTGTGACTTACTAGTAAATTTAATTTATAGAATTGGATGGTTAAATTTAATATTAGCACTGGAAAGAACAAAGGAAACATTGAAATGTTTTTTCAAGCATATTATATTCAGTGTATGCTGTAGGACTGAAATAAATGACAATGTAATTATGAATCCATGCGTTAGAACTGTTCACTCATTAGTAAAGAAAACTACAGTGTTAGTAAGGGAAATGTATCTTAATAAATTCTTTAGGTTGTACAGTGATAAGGTATATGCATGAAAATGTTGTATACTGAAAAATGAAACTTATTGCGGTTCCAGTATAAAGGTTGTGTATGGTTACAAATAGTGTTTTGTTCTTATTAATCATAACTAGATAAAGGTGTATAGGACAGGGAACTGGATGAACAGTACCTACAACTTGGATGCCTGACCTGGGAAATGGAGGTTCTTCCCAGGTTATAAATCGAAAGCAAACATGCCTAAATCAACATGCCTCAAAGGAATCAGGTAATGGAAGCAGCACACCAGAGCTAGGAATTAATTCCTCTTCAACTGTATTGGTGTCATCCAGGAATCCATATCTGTAATCACAAAACTAACCTACTATGGCCATTCTCCCCTTGTGTTGTATGGAAAAGCTTGCTATCCAAACTTCATTCTGAATCTAGATAAAGATTAGTTACCTTAATATGAGTGACTCAGTGAAGCTTTCTTGAAAACCAAATACAGGAGTCTAATGATTATTATTTGTATATCCTGTTTTAATTTATAAAGTGCATTTGCATATGTGAATTTTTTTTTTCTTCACAATTCTGTAAATTAGGAAATGTTAATTTTGTCTGACATAAGTACTAAAAGCCGAAAGCTAAAGATTAAAACAAGAGCTCATTGCTGGGCTTTCAAACTCTCAAACCCGAATTTTTTATGTTCAGTGGTACTACACAAAGAAGGATTTAAAAACACAGTTATTTAGTCAGTTCAATAAACTTTTTGTTGTTCCTCTTTAGGCTTTGCTATCTAATTTTCATTAAGATCCAAATAATAGACCATAGAGAACTTTGTTAGTTGGAAGTTACAGCTATATTCTCAGACAGGAACTGGTGCGCATCCACTGAATTTATTTATTTTGTACCTATGAAATTCAATAAAGAATGGGAATTATAAAAGCCTATAGGGGCATATTAAGTTAAATATCGGGACAGCACATGTGCTAGCAGGAAGAAAGCTTTCTTTTCCAAACAGAATGGTATTCGATAGTGAAAGTTACTTAATTCTGAACTATGTTTAACTTATCACATTCTCAAATCTGTTATTAAAACCCACATTAATTTCCCACTTCTTGTTCAAAGACTGTTCAATTTAGTATTGGAATACCATTTATGGAAGAGTAATAATTGATCATAATAATTTCTTTAATGCCTTTCCCTTGGTATCACTTGATCTGTAAATCTTAATCCATTGAGTAGTTTTACATGACCTAAAGTTCATTCAGAACAGACACTACAATTGGAGTTTGAGGCCAGATTTTGCAAATAACATTTATGTATCATAATTTTGTTTGTCCTATTTAAGCTTGAAATTCTTATCTTCCAGTTAGTATGTAATTGACTAAATGATATTAACTCACATTTAATCTCTCTATAAAGCTTAATAGTGTTTAATCATGACCAAAGTCACTTAGTTCTCAGATACTGTAACTCAGGTAAGAACGTCCTTATCCCAGATTAGTAAAAGTTTTCAGCCTAAATTATATGACTTCTGCTGAACATTAATTATGAGCCACTATAAAAACAATTTTTTTTTTTTTTCGGAATTCCATAGTTTAAAAAGCTGTTGTTTCTCTATAGGCAATTGTTACGTTAGGGAAGTGATTCTAGAGGGAAATAAACTGTCCAAAGATAAGTCGTTATTACAAAGTGCTACAGGCAAAACTAGAAAAAAAAGGCTCAAATATAGTTTGCTTTCAGAATGTAACGTGCAAAATCACATACATTATATAATACTTTACCTTTGCCAAACCATTTAAATTGAAAAATTTGTACGTGGTATGTTATACCCTCTAATGTCACTTTTAAACTTGATTCACTATATTAGAGATCTCCTTAAAATCTGATTACATATTTAACAATCTCTATTTAGGATTCTTAAAATTACTTTTCTCAGTTGAAGGGAAAGATCCTAATGTAAAATTCCATCTAAAGGAGCTTCATTTTATAGTAATATCTGATGAATAACATGTTGCATTTTGCTCACCACTGTGTTCCTCACATTAGATAGTCACAAGAATAAGCCCAATAGTCTTGTGTGTTTACTGTAATTTCCTTTTGGACATAAAGTAATATCCCTTGTCAGCATGCATGGTGATTTGGGGAGATTAGATCTTGTAACCATGGAGCTTGATAAGTATTCCCTTTCTTGCTATTATGAGAACCTCCCTGAGGTTACATGGAGAGTGGGGTTATTCTAAATACAGCATGATATACTATTTTGAGACAATTGTATTAAACATTGTGTTTTAAGCATGACTGGTGATAGGAGAAAACACATTAGCTAGAGCATCTAGGGACAAAAAGTTTGAATGGACTCTTGTAGATTTAATGTTCCTCAGAGTCCACAGAGCTCATTAAATTTAAAATAGGAAAACAAGATGTTTTTCATCCTCCAGCAAGAAGCTATGCTGGGTGAGACCAGTAATATAGCTAATAGTATTTTTTCTAATAGTGGGGAAAATGTTAGCATAGAAATTTGTCACATTCAAAAGGTACAGGTATATACATATTAGCACCTATCTTCCCTTATTTAATTAATGAGTATCATTTATTAATTTTGTATACTTTTTTTATCTTAAGTGTATGACACATACAAAC
>NW_011888889.1:3387130-3390051 GCF_000151845.1 Pteropus vampyrus | reverse complement strand
AAAACACCCTGGATAAGTGTTGAGGGGTGCCCCAACGGAGAGCCAATTTGCAGAGATCAGGATAGTATTTTCTTTTTCCTCTTTTTGATTCCAGGCATTGAAGGAAAGTTCTGTCAAATCCCTAAGTACCACTAAGCTAATGAAAGAGGAACTTGAGACCACATGTGACAAAGAATACAGATTTTACAAAACAATCACTAAACAACTATAACCCACAACAAAGAACAAAAACTAACTGTAGAGGGAGCAGAATCCAATTTCCAGAGTTGTCATAATACTCAGAATGGCCAGTTTACAAAAAAGGGATAGGGGGACTATACAAAGAGGCATCACCCTAAGCCAGCAATTTCTCCCATTGGGGAAGGTGAGAGTAAAGTGAGTGCCCAGTTTCCACAACTGTATGGGGCACAGCCAAGGAGGCCCACTTTTTTTTTTTTTTTTTTTGCCTCACTCAGGATACTGAAGTGATCTGCAGGGCTGAGGGGCAGGGAGACACTGAGAGCACAGTGGACAGAACTTAGAAACATATAGGGACACAGCTCTTACTAACTATTTCACAAGCTTCATGAGCAGGCCAGCCCATAAGCTGCTAGGATGCCTCACCAGTAGATTCCCCCAACTATACCACAGGCACCATCAACGCACTTCATGCCTCACCCAAACATCACCATCACTATCATCCCCACCCCACCCCCAACACTGCAGTGGCCAGCTCCCTGTGGGTGGCAAGTACGAGATTTTTTTAGACAGTGAACACATGCAAGATGCTGGCTTGACAACAGGATTGGAAGAGAGCGCACACACATGAGCATTTCACAGCATAACCCTAGGAAAAGCAAATGTAAGGCTTCCAGCACATAGCCTGACTTTGTAGGATTGAGAGAAGGCAAAAAAATCTTAATAATCCCCTCCCTCAAGAGAACATCAAGTGTGGAACAGATGCATCCATAGAAAAGGTGTGAGAAAGCCTTAATATCCCCGGCATGGCTGACAAGTTAAAGTATTTCTCTCCCGAAGCCACTCGATAGAAAATGGAATATTAACTAAAGCTTCAAATGCAAAACAATAACAAGACTCCAAGGAATACAAAATATCAAGAAAACATGATATGGAGGAACACAATTTTCCACTGATTTTTAGATTGCCTGACAATTCAAATTAATTGTTTTAAGGAGATTCAAAGAGGTACAAGAGAACACATATAGACAATGGAATCAGGAAAATAACACAAACAAAATGAGAAGTTCAGCACAGAGAAATCATGAAAGGAACCAAAGAAATTCCAGAGCAGGAGAATACAATGGATGAAATTTAAAAATGCAATAGAGAACATCAACTACAGACTAGATCAAGCAGAAGAATCTGAACTTTTAAATGAATCATTTCAAATTATCTAGTAATAAAGAAAAAAATGAATTAAAAAAAAAAAACTTATGTGAATTATAGGACACCATCAAGAAAAATAACTTAGTATGGGAGTTCCAGAAGAAGAGAGAGAAAGAAGCAGAAAACTCATCTAAAGAAATAATGACTGAAACTTCCCAAATTTTGAGGTGCGATCTAGACATCCAGGTTCATGAAACTTTTAAGTCCCCAAATAGATTCAACCTGAAGAAATCTTCATCAAGATTTCTTATTATAAAACTGTCAAAAGTCAAGACAGATTTCTGAAAGCAGCAAAAGAAACATACAGGTGAACCCCATAAGCCTATAAGTGGATTTCTCAGCAGAAATCTTGAAGGCCAGGAGAGATGGGATGATATATCAGTGCTAAAAGAAAGAAAACTTTCAATCAAGAATATTTTATCTGGCAAAGCTGCCTTTCAGAAATGAAAAACAGAAAGATGTTTATCTTAATATCAAATAGCATTTGATAAAACATTCTTTAATGATAAAAATTCTCAACAGATTAGGTATAGAAGGTATATATTTTAACATAAAAAGGCTGTATATGACAAGAAACAACTAATATCATACTCAGTGGTGAAACACTGAAAACTTTCCCTTGATCAGGAACAAGATAAGGATGCCTACTCATCACTTTTATTCAACTTAATACTTGAAATCCTAGCCAGAGCGATTATGCAAGAAAAGGAGTCCAAACTGGAAAGAAAAAATTAAAATGGCATTTGCAAATGACATGATCTTACATAGAAAACCCTGAAGACTCCAGCAAATAAATATATACACACATATATACATTAAAACTAGCAAATTCAATATAGTTGCAGAACATAAAAAATATACAAAAATCTGTTCTATTTCTACACATTAACAACAAACTACCTGAAAGAAAATTTTCTTTTTACATTAGCATCGATACTTAGGAATAAAATTAAACAAGGAGGTGAAAAACCTGTACAATGAAAATAAGACATTAATGAAAGAAAGCAAAGAAGACACAAAAGATCCCATATTCATGGATTGGAAGAATTTATGTTGTTAAAATGGCCATGCTAGCCAAAGCAATCTACAGATAAAATCTGTCCCTATCAAAATTCCAATGCCATTTGTTACAGACAGGAAGAATAATTCTAAAATTTATATGGACGTATTTAAGGCCCTGAATTGTCAAAATAATTTTGAGCCAGAGGAATGAAGCTGGAGGCATCACACTTCCTAATTTCGATTTATATTACAAAATTACAGTTAAATAAGCAATATAGTATTGGCATAAAAACAAGACACGTAGGCCAATGGAAGAGAGAGTCCAGAAATAACCTTACACATTTCAGTAAACTAATCTTTCACAAGGGCACCAAAAACACATAATGAGGAAAAGTTAGTCTCTTTAGTAAATGGCCCTGGGAAAACTGGATAACCACATGTGGAAGAATGAAATTGCATAACTTTCTTACACTACTCACAAATATTGACTCAGATAAAAAATGGATTAAAGACTTAACTGTGAGACCTGAAAC